>NC_041061.1:5480195-5562981 GCF_900634775.1 Gouania willdenowi | reverse complement strand
AGATAAGATGAAAGCTGCATAGAAGCTTTGCAGAACAGCTCATTGTTGACAGGTAGTCATGGTAACTCAGATAAGATGAAAGCTGCATAGAAGCTTTGCAGACCAGCTCATATAAGTTGAAAGTGAAGTATCTTCAGCAGTGAGTGCCCAACAGGCTTTTAAAAACAACTAAAGTGGATCTAATTTTCTACAAAGCAAGTGTCCTCAGTGAACAACGTTTGTAGCTAAAGTGAGTAATAATTATAATATTTCATGTGCGTTGGAACTACTTTGTGGAGTTTGAAAGAAGTGGCTCCTAAAAGGTAGTAACATTTCTTTCTCTTACAGCTGCTATGTCTGTGCCAAAGAAAAACATGAAGGAACTTAACAAGAAGGAGGCCATTGGGGACCTTCTGGATGACTTCACAGAGGTGAGCATCAGCTCTATTTTTTCACACTCATTTTATAGTTTACAAATCTTAGATCTTTATTATGTCCTGTTGTAAACTGTTACTCTGTATGACATCTTTCTATGACTTTATTGCACAACTGTTACCAATTAGGGCCGTATTCAGTAAAATAAGAACATTAGAATGACCAGTTGGTGACGATAATGTTTTAGTTTACGTTCTTTAAAATAACATTTGTCCCTTGTTCTCTTTCAGCCTCCTGGTTTCAGTCGCTCCCAGCAGGGCCAGCGCAAAGAGCCCAGGAAAATCATCATCCACAGCATGTCTCTAAATTATGACGTGCAACTAAACAAAGCTGAGAAAGCCTGGAAACCTACGGTGAAGAAGAACTCTTGCAGCCGTGGTGCTGAGGAGGTTGTGGATAATGATCCTGAGGTGGCCAAAACTGGGGAGCTGTTCAAGCATTTGCGTAGCATCCTGAACAAGCTCACCCCACAAAAGTTTCCAGAGCTAATGAAGCAGGTGTCTGAACTAACAATAGACACGGAGGAAAGGCTGAAAGGTGCCATTGACCTGATATCTGAGAAGGCCATCTTGGAACCAAACTTCTCTGTGGCCTATGCCAACATGTGCCGCGGCCTAATGGGGGTGAGTGCGTGTCTTTGGGTATTTTGTCTCTATTGGCTTCATTGATGATTGTTCTTTAGTGTCACGGGTCTGGAACACTGAATGTCAATGATGGTGATGAGGAACTGATGAAGTAATCATATATATTATGTTTCATATCCACTAATAAAATCAGCTTTAGTAATATTCTTCCATATTCCATCAACAGTTGAAAGTCCCCAGCGCCGACAAACCAGGTAAAACTGCAAACTTCCTCTATCTCCTACTCAATCGTTGCCAGAAGGAGTTTGAGAAAGACCAGGATGATGATGAGATCTTTGAAAAGAAACAGAAGGAGCTGGAGGCTGCCAAAGATGTAAGATGACACATTTGTTTGTACCTCAAGAGTGGGTCCCAGATTTAATCATTTGTGTCACCTGTTAGGATGAGGAGCGTGAACGTCTGCGGGTTGAGCTGGAAAACGCCAGGGTTATTGCCCGCCGCCGCTCACTGGGCAACATCAAGTTTGTTGGTGAGCTCTTCAAGCTGAAGATGCTGACCGAGGCCATTATGCATGCCTGTGTAGTTAAACTACTGAAGAACCATGACGACAAGTCTCTGGAGTGTCTCTGCAGACTTCTCTCCACCATTGGCAAAGACCTGGACTTTGAAAAGGCCAAGGTAAGTACAATAATGAAGCATCTACATGCATCGTATCGCGATGTACCTGGCGATACCCAGCCCTAGTTTATACCTTAGTTGTCATTGCTAAGTCTGTTGTATTTCCCTAACAGCCTCAAATGGACGAGTATTTCAATCAGATGAACAAAATCATCAAGGAAAAGATGACCTCTTCCAGAATCCGCTTTATGCTGCAAGATGTTCTAGACCTCAGAAAGGTAAATGGTTTAGCTTCTTTCTATTTGCAGATCTAATAAAAAAAAGCAGTTTTGTCAAACTTATTGCTAGGGGTGTCCTGATCAGATAATGATGAGTATGTATAATTTGTGTTGATATGGAGTCAGAATACAGGCTAAAATATCAGTATCGTATCAGTAGTGAAAAAGTTGGATCTTGAACACCTACTTATTGCTCTCAATAAAGGTGACATGTGTCCAGAAACTAAACCATATTCAATCATTTGTAACTTCTGCTATTTAATTGTGTTTCCCAATCACAGAATAGCTGGGTGCCCCGTAGAGGAGACCAAGGTCCCAAAACTATTGACCAGATTCATAAGGAGGCAGAGTTGGAAGAGCATCAAGAACAGATCAAAGTCCACCAGCAGCTCCTGTCAAAGAAGGAAAGCTCTGGAGGAGGTGGTAGAATGTGTGGGGGGGGCATGGGAGGTCCAGGGTCTCATACACCGGGCGGTGGACCAAATAGCCAGCCTCAGGATGATGGATGTGGGAACACGGTGCCCATCTCCAAGGACAGACCCATCGATACCAATCGCCTTTACAAGATCATAAAGGTCAGCAAAGCTAGTGACGTCAATGAGTCAACTGTTAAAAAGTAGATCATTTGATTTGTTCTATAGGGATGTTGTTGGTTCATAAATGTACTGTTCTCTGTTGCCTTCTAGTCCGGTGGTATGGACCTTAACAATCTGGTGCTGGCTCCTGGTGGCAAAGCCGGGTGCAAGGGCGTGTGGCGCAGCTGGGAAAAAGGCTGCAGTGGAGGCACTGAAGCTAAACCAGCAAGTGCAGATCAAGGTAAACAATGTCAAATAGGTTGACTGACTTGGGTTGGAAGATTGGCTCCTGATCTGTCCTATTTTTCTTCTTCCTTTTAGAGTCAGGGCGTCCTGCTACCAGCACTCTGAACCACTTCTCAGCCCTTCAGCAGACTTCATCACTGTTGTCTTCATCAGACACTGATCACAGAGACAGGATCACTTTGACAGATCTGGCCGTGTTGATGGACGGGAAGGAAGCCCAATCACCAAGAGAAGCTTCAGCAGGGAGTCCCAGGAGCGTGGTGGCAGAAGTGGGGAGAGCGCTCCCACTCCCCCTCCTTCTCTTCCCAAACCTTCCCTTAGCGAAGAGGAGATGGAGAAGAAGTCCAAAGCCATCATTGATGAATACCTCCACATTACTGACTTGAAGGTTCAAAGAATTTGACCAACATACAACAGCAGGACATTTACCTGCACGTTGAGTGTGAACATGACTAACGTTTGTCTTCTCCTGGTCCTGTAGGAGGCGCTGCAGTGCGTGGCAGAGCTCAACAGTGCCTCAATGCTTTATGTGTTTGTGCGGCAAGGCCTGGAGTCCACACTTGAACGCAGCACAACTGTCAGGGAACACTTGGGCCTGTTGCTGCATCAACTTGTGAAAGTTGGGACGTTACCCACTGAACAATACTACAAAGGGTGAGCATCTGTCAAAGAACAATGTATTTAAAGCCTGGGTCACACTAAAGATGCTCAACGGCTGACACTGAATTGTTGACTGTGCTGTCATAGGCTCCATGAGATCTTGGAGGTAACAGAAGACATGGCCATTGATATACCTTACATGTGGCTGTACCTGGCTGAACTCATCACCCCTATGCTCCATGAAGGAGGCATCCCTATGGGACAGCTCTTCAGGTGAGAAAAGTTGAAAAACATTTGCAATCCGACTGTTTTAATATAATCAATATAATACAAAATGTCCCTTTCTTAACAAAAATGTTTTGTTTGTTCCAGGGAGATCTCAAAGCCTCTGGTGCCTCTGGGAAAGGCTGGCGTGCTGCTGGCACAGATCCTCCAGCTGCTGTGCAAAGGAATGGTATGTACACAAAGGTTTCTGGGTTGAATTTGTCTAAAATAAAATGTGTTGCATTGTCTCAACGCTTTTAAGAATAGGTCATATTTCAACTTGATCTTGTTTTTTTTAATCATCTGAACTTGTTTATTTACTCATTTATTAGACTCCCAAGAAAGTTGGGGATCTGTGGATTGAAGCTGGCCTGAATTGGAATGACTTTCTTCCTGAGGACAAAGATGTGAACAAGTTTGTCACTGAGCAGGTATTCAAAACGTTATGGAACCATTAGGTGTAAATGTGAGTCAATGGTTTGCACTGTAGAACCCTGGTTTAAATGTGGACTTGTAACTTTCAGAAAGTGGAGTTCACCACAGGAGAGGAGCTGGGGCCAAAGGAAGTGGTGAAGAAGCAGCTCCTCAGTGGAGAAGAACTCAGCAAACAGCTGGACAGACTGCTTCAAGACAAGGCTGATAACAAGCACATCATGGACTGGGTTGAGGTGTGTGACCGTTGCTCAGACTCTGGAATTCATCTAAATGTAAACACTATTTGATCAAGTGTTTGAAACATTTCTTGCTCATTTTCAGGCTAATTTGGATGAGGAGCAGGCTGCTTCTAATCACTTTGTACGATCACTGATGGCCTCAGTGTGTGGGATCGCTATCATATGTAAGCATAACATAAGCTTCAAACTCTAATGGCAAACTAAATGGTGCTCCCCCCATGTTAACGTGTTGTTTGTTTCTTCTTAAAAACCAAGGTGAACACCCGTACAAGGCCATTGCTGAGCAGATCATGGTAAGAGCCGAGCTGCTGCAGAAATACCTGAATGACGAGGAGAAGGAGCTGCAGGCTCTGTATGCCCTGCAGGCCATGATGGTACACATGGAGGAGCCTGCTAGTAAGTGTTGTTTTATTATTTACCAGGAGGAAAAATACTATTACCATTTTATTAAAATACCACTTTACTCTCATAAAATGACAACTTTATTCTTGAAATATTCTGACTTTAATCCTGTAGTGCCCAGATTTTTATTGTATTTTATTTTAATGTGGCCCTAATACGCCGTTGTACATATGTTTGTTCATTTACATTTAAAATGTCTGTAGATTTCTAAGGACTTTATTGGTACAAAGTGGACTTACTGACAGAAATCCACAGTTCTGCTCCTAACAACTGACCTTTGCATCTTGTTTCTGCAGATCTGCTGTGTATGTTCTTCGACACCTTGTACGATGAGGACATTATTAAAGAGGAGGCCTTCTACAAGTGGGAGACGAGTAAAGACCCTGCGGAGCAAACAGGAAGAGGTGTCGTGTTGAAGTCGGTCACAGCTTTCTTCACCTGGCTCCGTGAGCCTGAGGAGGAGTCTGACAAGGAATAATGTTTAAAAGACAAATGACTCTGAAGTCAACGTTTCTGCCCCCGTTTGGCAAAGCAGGTGCTTCTGCAGTGCGGCTGTTTGAACAATAACGCCCGAGTGGCAGACTCAAATCAATCCTCAGTGAGGATAAATCTTTGTCTTTGTTTTCTTCTGATGGATGGACTTGAAACAATCATTTCTCTCCCCTCACTCTTTGGCGTTCCCTTCACACCCACCCTTCCTGCTTGTCCCAGCAAGTGTCCTCATAATTAACAAATAAATTCATTAAAAATCCTACAATGTGATTTTCTGGATGTTTTTTCTCATTTAGTCTCTCATAGTTGAGGTTTACCTATGATGAAAATTACAGGCCTCTCATCTTTTTAAGAGGGAGAACTTACACAATTGGTGGTTGACTGAATACTTTTTTTTGCCCCACTGTATAAATCACATGTAAAGATCCCAATTCAAACAGTTCAAAGGTCATACTGTAGCTCTGCCAATATAGCACTGTTAGCTGTGCTGAGCAGTGAATATTTATCATTTTACACTTTAAAATAGTAAAGTCATTAAAGACTAAAATAATTAGGATTGTATATTTTAAGTCTAGAATCTGCAGTAGCTTCCTATTCTCGTGGTAAACGTGTCCATATTTAACAATGACTGCTTTAATGGAACCAATATGACACCAACTAATTGGTAAGTGTGGAAAAAAATAATAATAATAATTTGAAGCTAAGTAATGGTGATCAGCATTGCAGGGTTGGGGTCAATTATAATTGTAATCATGTAATTGACAATAAATTACAATCATGGTGTAATTGTAATTGACAGTTCTTTGTAGAATTTTACACATTTGTAATTAACAATTATTAAAATGTGTTTCATATCAAACTGTCCCACATTTTATCATTAAAATAAATTAAAATCTAGGGATATAAAAATCTAGGGACACAATAAAGGCTCAGATGCACCAAAAATATTAAAACATGTATTTACAATGATTAGGAAGCCTAACAAGGTCACCAATAAATATGAAATAAATGAGATGATAGATATGTGTTTTTAGTGTATTTTACAGCTGATTTAGGACCTGTTGTCATAAGAGATGCTAACAGAAGGCTAACACAAGAGGAAGGCTACCTTTTATTAGCTTATTTATTTCAGCCTTAGTAATTGTGATTCATTGTGATTTAACTTTAGTCATTGAGAATATAATGGTAATTGACTTTCTCAGGATATATAATCATCAGTCACTGTAATGGTAATTGACAAAATGTCAATACAAAATGTCATAAAACTACATTTAAACTATACAAACATTAATAAAATATCATAAAACTACATTAAAACTATACAAACATTAATAAAATATCATAAAACTACATTAAAACTATACAAACTATTACAAAATGTCATAAAACTACATTAAAACTATACAAACATTAATAAAATATCATAAAACTACATTAAAACTATACAAACATTAATAAAATGTCATAAAACTACATTAAAACTATACAAACATGAATAAATTATCACAAAACTACATTAAAACTATACAATCATGAATAAAATTTTATAAAACTACATTAAAAATATACAAACATTAATAAAATGTCATAAAACTACATTAAAACTATACAAACATTAATAAAATGTCATTAAACTACATTAAAACTATACAAACATTAATAAAGTCATTAACGAACTACATTAAAACTAACAACTATTACAAAATGTCATAAACTTACATTAAAACTATACAAACATGAATAAAATATCACAAAACTACATTAAAACTATACAAACATGAATAAAATATCATAAAACTACATTAAAAATATACAAACATTAATAAAATGTCATAAAACTACATTAAAACTATACAAACATTAATAAAATGTCATAAAACTACATTAAAACTATACAAACATTAATAAAATGTCATTAAACTACATTAAAACTATACAAACTATTACAAAATGTCATAAAACTACATTAAAACTATACAAACATTAATAAAATATCAAAAAACTACATTAAAACGATACAAACATTAATAAAATGTCATAAAACTACATTAAAACTATACAAACATTAATAAAATATCAAAAAACTACATTAAAACTATACAAACATTAATAAAATGTCATTAAACTACATTAAAACTATACAAACATGAATAAAATATCATAAAACTACATTAAAACTATACAAACATTAATAAAAAATAAAACTACATTAAAACCTGCCTGGCGTTGACTCTGGGTCGTCATGGTAACTCAGATAAGATGAAAGCTGCATAGAAGCTTTGCAGAACAGCTCATTGTTGACAGGTAGTCATGGTAACTCAGATAAGATGAAAGCTGCATAGAAGCTTTGCAGAACAGCTCATTGTTGACAGGTAGTCATGGTAACTCAGATAAGATGAAAGCTGCATAGAAGCTTTGCAGACCAGCTCATATAAGTTGAAAGTGAAGTATCTTCAGCAGTGAGTGCCCAACAGGCTTTTAAAAACAACTAAAGTGGATCTAATTTTCTACAAAGCAAGTGTCCTCAGTGAACAACGTTTGTAGCTAAAGTGAGTAATAATTATAATATTTCATGTGCGTTGGAACTACTTTGTGGAGTTTGAAAGAAGTGGCTCCTAAAAGGTAGTAACATTTCTTTCTCTTACAGCTGCTATGTCTGTGCCAAAGAAAAACATGAAGGAACTTAACAAGAAGGAGGCCATTGGGGACCTTCTGGATGACTTCACAGAGGTGAGCATCAGCTCTATTTTTTCACACTCATTTTATAGTTTACAAATCTTAGATCTTTATTATGTCCTGTTGTAAACTGTTACTCTGTATGAGATCTTTTTATGACTTTATTGCACAACTGTTACCAATTAGGGCCGTATTCAGTAAAATAAGAACATTAGAATGACCAGTTGGTGACGATAATGGTTTAGTTTACGTTCTTTAAAATAACATTTGTCCCTTGTTCTCTTTCAGCCTCCTGGTTTCAGTCGCTCCCAGCAGGGCCAGCGCAAAGAGCCCAGGAAAATCATCATCCACAGCATGTCTCTAAATTATGACGTGCAACTAAACAAAGCTGAGAAAGCCTGGAAACCTACGGTGAAGAAGAACTCTTGCAGCCGTGGTGCTGAGGAGGTTGTGGATAATGATCCTGAGGTGGCCAAAACTGGGGAGCTGTTCAAGCATTTGCGTAGCATCCTGAACAAGCTCACCCCACAAAAGTTTCCAGAGCTAATGAAGCAGGTGTCTGAACTAACAATAGACACGGAGGAAAGGCTGAAAGGTGCCATTGACCTGATATCTGAGAAGGCCATCTTGGAACCAAACTTCTCTGTGGCCTATGCCAACATGTGCCGCGGCCTAATGGGGGTGAGTGCGTGTCTTTGGGTATTTTGTCTCTATTGGCTTCATTGATGATTGTTCTTTAGTGTCACGGGTCTGGAACACTGAATGTCAATGATGGTGATGAGGAACTGATGAAGTAATCATATATATTATGTTTCATATCCACTAATAAAATCAGCTTTAGTAATATTCTTCCATATTCCATCAACAGTTGAAAGTCCCCAGCGCCGACAAACCAGGTAAAACTGCAAACTTCCTCTATCTCCTACTCAATCGTTGCCAGAAGGAGTTTGAGAAAGACCAGGATGATGATGAGATCTTTGAAAAGAAACAGAAGGAGCTGGAGGCTGCCAAAGATGTAAGATGACACATTTGTTTGTACCTCAAGAGTGGGTTTGTACCTCAAGAGTGGGTCCCAGATTTAATCATTTGTGTCACCTGTTAGGATGAGGAGCGTGAACGTCTGCGGGTTGAGCTGGAAAACGCCCGGGTTATTGCCCGCCGCCGCTCACTGGGCAACATCAAGTTTGTTGGTGAGCTCTTCAAGCTGAAGATGCTGACCGAGGCCATTATGCATGCCTGTGTAGTTAAACTACTGAAGAACCATGACGACAAGTCTCTGGAGTGTCTCTGCAGACTTCTCTCCACCATTGGCAAAGACCTGGACTTTGAAAAGGCCAAGGTAAGTACAATAATGAAGCATCTACATGCATCGTATCGCGATGTACCTGGCGATACCCAGCCCTAGTTTATACCTTAGTTGTCATTGCTAAGTCTGTTGTATTTCCCTAACAGCCTCAAATGGACGAGTATTTCAATCAGATGAACAAAATCATCAAGGAAAAGATGACCTCTTCCAGAATCCGCTTTATGCTGCAAGATGTTCTAGACCTCAGAAAGGTAAATGGTTTAGCTTCTTTCTATTTGCAGATCTAATAAAAAAAAGCAGTTTTGTCAAACTTATTGCTAGGGGTGTCCTGATCAGATAATGATGAGTATGTATAATTTGTGCTGATATGGAGTCAGAATACAGGCTAAAATATCAGTATTGTATCAGTAGTGAAAAAGTTGGATCTTGAACACCTACTTATTGCTCTCAATAAAGGTGACATGTGTCCAGAAACTAAACCATATTCAATCATTTGTAACTTCTGCTATTTAATTGTGTTTCCCAATCACAGAATAGCTGGGTGCCCCGTAGAGGAGACCAAGGTCCCAAAACTATTGACCAGATTCATAAGGAGGCAGAGTTGGAAGAGCATCAAGAACAGATCAAAGTCCACCAGCAGCTCCTGTCAAAGAAGGAAAGCTCTGGAGGAGGTGGTAGAATGTGTGGGGGGGGCATGGGAGGTCCAGGGTCTCATACACCGGGCGGTGGACCAAATAGCCAGCCTCAGGATGATGGATGTGGGAACACGGTGCCCATCTCCAAGGACAGACCCATCGATACCAATCGCCTTTACAAGATCATAAAGGTCAGCAAAGCTAGTGACGTCAATGAGTCAACTGTTAAAAAGTAGATCATTTGATTTGTTCTATAGGGATGTTGTTGGTTCATAAATGTACTGTTCTCTGTTGCCTTCTAGTCCGGTGGTATGGACCTTAACAATCTGGTGCTGGCTCCTGGTGGCAAAGCCGGGTGCAAGGGCGTGTGGCGCAGCTGGGAAAAAGGCTGCAGTGGAGGCACTGAAGCTAAACCAGCAAGTGCAGATCAAGGTAAACAATGTCAAATAGGTTGACTGACTTGGGTTGGAAGATTGGCTCCTGATCTGTCCTATTTTTCTTCTTCCTTTTAGAGTCAGGGCGTCCTGCTACCAGCACTCTGAACCACTTCTCAGCCCTTCAGCAGACTTCATCACTGTTGTCTTCATCAGACACTGATCACAGAGACAAGGATCACTTTGACAGATCTGGCCGTGTTGATGGACGGGAAGGAAGCCCAATCACCAAGAGAAGCTTCAGCAGGGAGTCCCAGGAGCGTGGTGGCAGAAGTGGGGAGAGCGCTCCCACTCCCCCTCCTTCTCTTCCCAAACCTTCCCTTAGCGAAGAGGAGATGGAGAAGAAGTCCAAAGCCATCATTGATGAATACCTCCACATTACTGACTTGAAGGTTCAAAGAATTTGACCAACATACAACAGCAGGACATTTACCTGCACGTTGAGTGTGAACATGACTAACGTTTGTCTTCTCCTGGTCCTGTAGGAGGCGCTGCAGTGCGTGGCAGAGCTCAACAGTGCCTCAATGCTTTATGTGTTTGTGCGGCAAGGCCTGGAGTCCACACTTGAACGCAGCACAACTGTCAGGGAACACTTGGGCCTGTTGCTGCATCAACTTGTGAAAGTTGGGACGTTACCCACTGAACAATACTACAAAGGGTGAGCATCTGTCAAAGAACAATGTATTTAAAGCCTGGGTCACACTAAAGATGCTCAACGGCTGACACTGAATTGTTGACTGTGCTGTCATAGGCTCCATGAGATCTTGGAGGTAACAGAAGACATGGCCATTGATATACCTTACATGTGGCTGTACCTGGCTGAACTCATCACCCCTATGCTCCATGAAGGAGGCATCCCTATGGGACAGCTCTTCAGGTGAGAAAAGTTGAAAAACATTTGCAATCCGACTGTTTTAATATAATCAATATAATACAAAATGTCCCTTTCTTAACAAAAATGTTTTGTTTGTTCCAGGGAGATCTCAAAGCCTCTGGTGCCTCTGGGAAAGGCTGGCGTGCTGCTGGCACAGATCCTCCAGCTGCTGTGCAAAGGAATGGTATGTACACAAAGGTTTCTGGGTTGAATTTGTCTAAAATAAAATGTGTTGCATTGTCTCAACGCTTTTAAGAATAGGTCATATTTCAACTTGATCTTGTTTTTTTTAATCATCTGAACTTGTTTATTTACTCATTTATTAGACTCCCAAGAAAGTTGGGGATCTGTGGATTGAAGCTGGCCTGAATTGGAATGACTTTCTTCCTGAGGACAAAGATGTGAACAAGTTTGTCACTGAGCAGGTATTCAAAACGTTATGGAACCATTAGGTGTAAATGTGAGTCAATGGTTTGCACTGTAGAACCCTGGTTTAAATGTGGACTTGTAACTTTCAGAAAGTGGAGTTCACCACAGGAGAGGAGCTGGGGCCAAAGGAAGTGGTGAAGAAGCAGCTCCTCAGTGGAGAAGAACTCAGCAAACAGCTGGACAGACTGCTTCAAGACAAGGCTGATAACAAGCACATCATGGACTGGGTTGAGGTGTGTGACCGTTGCTCAGACTCTGGAATTCATCTAAATGTAAACACTATTTGATCAAGTGTTTGAAACATTTCTTGCTCATTTTCAGGCTAATTTGGATGAGGAGCAGGCTGCTTCTAATCACTTTGTACGATCACTGATGGCCTCAGTGTGTGGGATCGCTATCATATGTAAGCATAACATAAGCTTCAAACTCTAATGGCAAACTAAATGGTGCTCCCCCCATGTTAACGTGTTGTTTGTTTCTTCTTAAAAACCAAGGTGAACACCCGTACAAGGCCATTGCTGAGCAGATCATGGTAAGAGCCGAGCTGCTGCAGAAATACCTGAATGACGAGGAGAAGGAGCTGCAGGCTCTGTATGCCCTGCAGGCCATGATGGTACACATGGAGGAGCCTGCTAGTAAGTGTTGTTTTATTATTTACCAGGAGGAAAAATACTATTACCATTTTATTAAAATACCACTTTACTCTCATAAAATGACAACTTTATTCTTGAAATATTCTGACTTTAATCCTGTAGTGCCCAGATTTTTATTGTATTTTATTTTAATGTGGCCCTAATACGCCGTTGTACATATGTTTGTTCATTTACATTTAAAATGTCTGTAGATTTCTAAGGACTTTATTGGTACAAAGTGGACTTACTGACAGAAATCCACAGTTCTGCTCCTAACAACTGACCTTTGCATCTTGTTTCTGCAGATCTGCTGTGTATGTTCTTCGACACCTTGTACGATGAGGACATTATTAAAGAGGAGGCCTTCTACAAGTGGGAGACGAGTAAAGACCCTGCGGAGCAAACAGGAAGAGGTGTCGTGTTGAAGTCGGTCACAGCTTTCTTCACCTGGCTCCGTGAGCCTGAGGAGGAGTCTGACAAGGAATAATGTTTAAAAGACAAATGACTCTGAAGTCAACGTTTCTGCCCCCGTTTGGCAAAGCAGGTGCTTCTGCAGTGCGGCTGTTTGAACAATAACGCCCGAGTGGCAGACTCAAATCAATCCTCAGTGAGGATAAATCTTTGTCTTTGTTTTCTTCTGATGGATGGACTTGAAACAATCATTTCTCTCCCCTCACTCTTTGGCGTTCCCTTCACACCCACCCTTCCTGCTTGTCCCAGCAAGTGTCCTCATAATTAACAAATAAATTCATTAAAAATCCTACAATGTGATTTTCTGGATGTTTTTTCTCATTTAGTCTCTCATAGTTGAGGTTTACCTATGATGAAAATTACAGGCCTCTCTCATCTTTTTAAGAGGGAGAACTTACACAATTGGTGGTTGACTGAATACTTTTTTTTGCCCCACTGTATAAATCACATGTAAAGATCCCAATTCAAACAGTTCAAAGGTCATACTGTAGCTCTGCCAATATAGCACTGTTAGCTGTGCTGAGCAGTGAATATTTATCATTTTACACTTTAAAATAGTAAAGTCATTAAAGACTAAAATAATTAGGATTGTATATTTTAAGTCTAGAATCTGCAGTAGCTTCCTATTCTCGTGGTAAACGTGTCCATATTTAACAATGACTGCTTTAATGGAACCAATATGACACCAACTAATTGGTAAGTGTGGAAAAAATAATAATAATAATTTGAAGCTAAGTAATGGTGATCAGCATTGCAGGGTTGGGGTCAATTATAATTGTAATCATGTAATTGATAATAAATTACAATCATGGTGTAATTGTAATTGACAGTTCCATGTAGAATTTTACACATTTGTAATTAACAATTATTAAAATGTGTTTCATATCAAACTGTCCCACATTTTATCATTAAAATAAATTAAAATCTAGGGATATAAAAATCTAGGGACACAATAAAGGCTCAGATGCACCAAAAATATTAAAACATGTATTTACAATGATTAGGAAGCCTAACAAGGTCACCAATAAATATGAAATAAATGAGATGATAGATATGTGTTTTTAGTGTATTTTACAGCTGATTTAGGACCTGTTGTCATCAGAGATGCTAACAGAAGGCTAACACAAGAGGAAGGCTACCTTTTATTAGCTTATTTATTTCAGCCTTAGTAATTGTGATTCATTGTGATTTAACTTTAGTCAATGAAAATGTAATTGTAATTGACTTTCTGAGGATATATAATCATCAGTCACTGTAATGGTAATTGAATTGTAATTGTAAGTGAAAAATGTAATTGAGCCCCAACCCTGCAGCATAGTTTTGTTCTGCGGTGCTTGTCATGATGTAATAAAATGTGTAAATAACAGATTGTGATGAAGTGATATTTTCACAGACTATGTACTCACCACATCAATAAACAGTCACCTTAGACCTCCACAGCAGCAACACTCAGCACAGCAACACACAACATTTCATCAAACATGGCAACCTTTAAAAAGTGAAAGGAGACAAACAGAGAAAGGTGAGAAAGAATTACACCTGACGGACTTGATCACATGATCAAGGTTCTGGTATTTTCACTCTAGAAAAATAGTTGATCATGTATTTTATACAGTACTTACATAGAGGAAACCACGGCAGGCTCCCAAAAATGAGTGACAGCATCCTATAAGAGACAGTGAGAGGTTAAGGCTGGAAGAAAACTGTAGCTTATGTATAGAACCCTGGTTCTAGGAGTAATATGAGCGAGATGTCTCACTATGGGATGTCTATAGAACAGAACTATGTAAAAGTAACTCAACTACATTGACTAGATATTAAGAGACTACATACACTAGTATTATGTTAAAGGCGTTGTGTGTAACCACTAGAAATAACATTGTTCAGTTTCTTCTAAGTAACACATCTTATTTACTCTAGAACAAACTCTAAACAGAACCAGAAAACATTTCTGAACAGAATATGCTGCATTTATTACAACTTTTTAGAACCATTCATCAAACAAGATGGACACTTACATACATAGTGAATTGTATATACGCATAATGTAAAATTCCATTTCAAGATGTAATCATATTTAGCTTATCTTTAACTGAGATTTTTAATAAGGTTTTAATAGTTTTACCTCTTAAAGGGATCCTCTACTGTTTTTACAAATGTGTCCTAAAACCTTTGAAATGTCCTTATTAGAAGATCTATTCCGAACAAAACACATTATTTTGCATCATATTTGTTTTATTCACTTTTAAAAATGACACTACTTTACCGTTTGAGTCAGTACGCCACCATGTTGAAATGACGTCATTGACACCAATCGCCCCTTTTAGCCCATTGAGTTCTACAGGAGGTGAAGCATTCAGGATCATTTATCAGCTTTTTCACTCAAAATAACAACGTGTGCTGCTTCGGGTTGATCTAAAAATCAGTCAAAGTTAAAAAAGTTGATATAAACCTCTTTCGTTTACCAAAATGTGATAAACAAAACGTGTGAGTTGAAAACATCTGTTAACGGAGGGGGTGGTAGTTCATCTCTGCTGTTTCATAGATGACATGAGGAAGAGAAGAAGAGTTCTGGGTGCATGTAAATACAGACATCCACTGCTGCTCATTAGAGCCCAACTCTTCTTCATGGCGTAGAACAAACAGCAGAGTTGGAACTGTCGCCCCCTGTGGTCACACATTTTTTTCGGGTCACGAATTTTGTTTCTCAAATTACGGTAAACAAATAAGGTTTACATTGACTTTTTTTAACTGATTTTTAGCTCAACCCGAAGCAGCACAAGTTGGTATTTTGAGTGAAAAAGCTGTTAAATGATCCTGAATGTTTCACCTCATATAGAACTCAATGGACTGAAAGTGGTGATTTACGTCATCAATGACGTCATTAGTTCATAAAACCAAAATAATGTGTTTTGTTAGGCATAGATCTTCTAATAGGGACATTTCAAAGGTTTTAGGAGATAGATGTGTTTAACATGCTTGAAAAGTAGTGGAAAGAAGTAAATATGTATATAATCCCACCCCGAAATAAGTTTGCAGAATCATTTCCAAAAAAACTAAAACAATTTCACTGTGAGCACAGAGTATTTTAGTCCATAAATTCATTAATTCCTGGTAGTACTATCTGGACCAATGCCATTAATGATAATAAGTTGTCATACGATGCCCCCCTAGAGGCTTTTATGTTCTTCCACATGGTACCTTTCCAAAATCCTTTTATATTTTAGTTTTAAATTGGTTAATATTTGCACAATGCTTGGGTTCCATATGCAGGCTGTTCCACTCTGACTACCTGTGGTACTGAAGCTTTTCATGGTTGTTCTGTGTGTTGGAACTCTGATGTTTAACTCATCCCATAAATTATATCCACCAATTTGCTCTTGAAATTTATTTTGTAGATTTTTTGGTAATATTTTTTTTTTCCTATTTTCTATAGAAGTTGTACAGTTTGAAATTCAACAATGTCATAACATTTCACAAGTTTTTATTTTAAAAATATTGAATTTGTGTGTTCCAGAAAAGTGTTTACGCCTTTCGCGGCACTCCACCCGTCCCCCTCCCTTCCCTTCCACCTCAGGGAGGTGTGGAGAAGCGCCCCAAAGGCTGCACGCCCGTGCCCCCCAGCGGCTGGATATCCTCTCCCCCTCTTCGTCCAGCCCTCGTTTCCTACACCCTGCCCCCGGACCCACCACCCACTCACACCTGCCCACGTGCTTTGCTCCGTAACTGAGTGACTGTGTTCTGTGTACTCTGAGAGCTTTTTTCCTTGCTTTATACTTTCCTCCCCAATAGGGAAGTCAGTTAAAAGCCTCACTTCTCCTACTGTTGTTCTCCCACTTTTCATTTAAAGTTTCTCCCGTTCTTGTCCTCCCATGTCGTGTGATTGTCTTTCCATGTTTCTTTGGACGGGATGTAACTAATGTTTGTAGAGCACTTTGTGGTTTTTACCTGTGAAAAGCTCTTTATAAATAAAATGTACTGACTTACTAGTACAGAGGAATTACTTTTGCGACTTTCATATTATTCAGAAAATGACCAGATTGTGATGAAAAGTTGCAAAAATGTGTTAGGGGTTTTGAAATTCCATCAATTACACGTTTTACTGTATTCATGTCTTGGGACGCCCCTTTTTACAAAACAGACTTCAATATAAACAAAACTGAATGATATAAATTGTTACGTTTTTTTAAATAAATAAATGAGTCATAATCTGTGGATGTCTTATTTTTGAACCTCCCAACAATGTCCATTATTTCCTTTTCATCAACAACAGGTTTAAGAAACATGGTCATCGGGTTTCTATTGATTGCATTGTAGTTTTATTTCACCACATCAACGAAGAACTCATTGAATTTGTTAACTACCTCTTTCATATGATTTATAGTTTTATCACCTTCTTTAAAATGGATAATTAATCATTGTTGACTTATTTCTAATTTTGTTTTTTAATATGTTTCATATACTCTTTATGCTGTTCTTATGATCTAATAAGTTTTACATTTTTTAATGATACCTGTCAATTTATTTGTAAACTTTTTGTTTTTATTTTCAGATTATTTGGCTCTGTTTTTTTATTAATTCTTTGTAGTGTGTTTTTCTAATTACACACATTTTGCCATCCTTTAGAAATCTATATGTTTCATTTACTCTACTTTTTACAGTATTTTTTCCTTGGGCAATTCCTAATGTATCATTTTTTAAATATTCTCAAAAATTTGTCAAAGGCCTTATCAGTATTGTTCTCTGTATATTTTGTACTCCACTCTTGTTTGATGATGATTGTATATAATAAAGGTTATTGTTACAGTGTAGTAATGTAAAACCAAAAGGCACCACCTGAACGTGGTATAGCAGGTTTGAACAAGTTCTATAGTTACATACTGTACACAACATAACAATTGTCAATTGTATTAGAAAAAAGCACAACCTGAAGTAGATGTTTTAGTAGTATTAACACGCTTCAAAGTCAATTATGAGTCATTCTCCTACACTGTGGTCAGCGTTTCATTCATGTGTCTTGTAATGTACAGGTGCTGACTTTATTTCAATGTGTGCCAAACACAATTTGCTGAAAATGCAGTTAGTCTGCATCCTGCAGCCTTCTGACTGAATTATTTACATTTCACTAAAACATTTTAAACCTCCCTAGCATCTCTTCTTCAAAGCTAGAATATCTGCATCCCAGCTGACCACTGGGTTACCAGCACCCTCTGTTGGTCTAAACTACAGTACACTGACTAAAATGAAATATCTATTATGAAATACATAGATATTAGCTTTCAAGTTTTTCATGTTGTAGATTGTAAATCACTAAAGCTTCTGAGTTTCCTGGTTTTACCACTTGGCCATGGTTGCACTTTTATATTTATTTAACTTTTAAATGTTACCAGTAATGGCTTAAAATTCACTAGGATTTGACTTGATTAAAAACTATTGATATTATGTATTTTAATTGTATTTTTGTGTTTGTTCCAACTGTATTTCAAGATTGTGCCTTTTTTGTAAGACTCTACATTTAAATATAGTTAATAAATGGCTTATAATAACTTATAATTTGTCAACTTAATTTTTTTTTTCCCCCCAGAACACAGTGGGCTTTTCTACCACCACTGATGTTTGACTTTGTATGCATGAAACAGACTGTTAATTGACTAGGGTGTGCTTGGTCTGCAGTGAGAAACTTTTTATTCATTACAGTGTTTACCTGTGTTCTGTTTGCTTTACATCAATTCATCAATTGTGTGTTTATGTGTACAATTTGACTGCATTATATCGTGCTTTTGAACAGAGACGTTGTTCCTTTGCTGAGTCATGTTAGATGATCTGCAGTACAGACAGTGTATTTACAGTGCCAGCAACAAACAGTCTCTGCTGAAGGCCTCTTACCAAAAACTCACATTCTTTCACACACACACACAGATGAGCTACATCTAATCAAGGCCAAACTCACATGTTGATACACACACAGTTACACTATCAAGACATATCATTGCTTCAACATCTCCACTGTTGGGAGCATCTGATTCCCTCCTTTTCTGAAACTATTCTCTATCGATATAAAGTTTAAGCTGTGGAACTTTCCAGTAGTTGCTGGGTGCTTACCATTCCTACAGGATGGGACACTCTTTTTTGTACTCTAGTTTATAATATATATATATATTTTTTTTAATAAAATCATGCTTTGACTGGACTTCATTCAACCAGGGCACAAATCATGTCTCCAAATGATATCAACCGCAAATTTGCCGTGACACTATATTACTTGACTTTTGACACGCAATGATTGCATGTTACAAAAAATGAAAGGAATTGCAGATTTTGTCTTTTCAGTTTAAATTGAAGTTTGGAACCATCTAGTGCAAGTTTAAATTAGCAGGAATGACAAATAAAATATAGGTGTATATGCACAAAAATGTTTGTTTTACCAAAAACATGTTTGCACGGGCACTATGGGCCCCATATGCTGATTTTGCTTAGGGCCCCCAAATGACCTGCTCATTATCGATCTCAGTACAAGGTAAACTCAGTCCATAACACCAGCTCTCGCAGCCCAATCATCAAACCGGCCCACTGGGAATTGTCCCTGTTCTCCCGATTAACCACTGTTTGTCACAGGTTGAAGCAAACTCCCAGGCCACAACAACACCAACACAACAAAAGGCAGGTTGATTTGGTAAAGGTATAGATTTATTAGGACTAGGAGTTAAAAATATAAGAAACCCATGATTTAAGTTAAAAGTTCAGTTAAAATGTCAAATCAACCCTGCAGGACAGACGCCCCACCAGAGTAGATCCACATTCAGCAAGGATGGGTGGAGCTACTTATCGTGCTATTATCCACGAGTCGTGCTCCGTGCTCTCAACCTGGGGTTGTTGTGTGCAGGCACCGTCCACCAACTGCATGCAGCGTCCCTGGTCCCCGAAGCATCCCTGACGTTTCGCCTCCAAAGAAACTACAAGAGGAGTGGAAAAAGTCACTGGCTGCTGCTGCTGCAGCAACACACACACACACACGCACTGTACTTAGCGTGCGTATAGCAGATCAGGATGTCCCATGCATGCATACGTCTTCCAGGTGCATGCTCTCATCCGTTCCAACCTCTGGTGCGTCCCCAACGTTCCGCGTCTCCGGGGGGAATCCCACGAAGCGTGCTGCGTGGAACGCGACCCCTGCGCTCTATCCACCCTCACTCCAAGCAGAAGCCACACAGGTCCACACACTCCCTGCTTCCTCATTAACCCTGGGAGAGAGCTCTGTACTTCCTCCTCAGGTGTTGCCTTTTATAGTAATTAGTGTCAGCACGTGACCAATAGCTGAGAATCTGGCTCATGAGTGGAGAGTTCACACGTACCCACAGTCACAATTGTTCAAACAATAAGTCCATGCAGAAAAGATTTACACACATCAAATCACAAACATCTAAAACTTCACACTATAACACATACTTCTAAACAACTCGTGACATTAATGCTCAGATTGGTCATGATTCTAAATGCTGACATGAATATTGATAATGTGGCCCCCGTTGTGATAGAGTTGCCCTTGCCTGTATTAAACTGACTTTTTACTACACATAATGAAAAACTTTACATTTGAATAAAATAACGGCAATTTCAACCTTGTGCATCACAATTTACAGAACACAGTGGATTATTCATCTATTATTGGACCTTTGTTAACACAGCCACACCAGTTTTCTTTCAGCCCTTAGTTTCATATTCACATACAGTGAATAACAGGAATCCAGAGCGTTTACAGGAAACTACACAAGTGCTACTTTATTAACCCAACCAGATTTTAATTTGTAATGATGATGACATCACAATAAACTCAGGTTAACTTGTGAAAAAGCAATGGAGCAGCCATTTATAGTGGAAACCTCTGAATGAAAAAAAAATGCAAAAACTGATAAAATAATGATAAAATGACAAAAAAAAAGAAAAGAAAACCAACCAAAAAATTGTTTTGTGCCAAATTTATTTTCACCATTGGTTTCATTGGTTACAAACACATTTACAGCAAAGTGAAAGAAATCACCAGAACAAAGAAAATATCAAAATATGAGGAACACTTGTTCTAGTATCTGTAGTAGAACAGAATCAACCACATTGTTTAGACACACAGGGCTCTATTCTCCCATCTGGACTTAAACGCTTCTTTGCACGCCTGCAGTTACAAACTTCTCTCCTACGCGTATTATCCGGTCCAGGCTCCTGACACGCCCACCACGCGTAAGTACAGCAAAGGTGTGAATGAAGGCGGGTTGAAGGAAAGGAGGCGGTGATGTCATTTTTTTGGGCTGTCTAGAAATCACAGAACATGGAGTTTTCTCAACACTTGTAAATGTCATTAAAATCCAATAAAATTATAGAGTTCACTTTTAATTTGAAACAATGTAACAGGTTGATTTGATCAGATCCTTGATCAGATTATTGCAGTGTGACTGAGTCACAGTTAAAATCTCTCTCCATCATCATCATCAAGCGTGACTGAGTTAGATGCTGTAGATATGAGGAAATAACGTGGCTACAGAGCGTCCTGCTTTAATACAGAGGGATGTTTACAGTGAAACAGAACTATTGGCTTCCATAATACACAGTTTTAAATACAAATAGTTTAAAGTGACCTGAGCTGAGCCTCATTAAAATATGTGTGGGAACAGTTTCTGGTTCATCCTCATCTGCATATGACAGCTTTTTTCACTCTGTAGTGGATCAAACTGTGACTTTATTTTATTTATGTATATGTTTATTTGATAGGGACAGAACAAGAAGCATCGCTACAAGTAACCGATGCCATATTCATAGGCCATATAGCTAACAGCTAATTCGCTGACCTGGTCCCTAAGACATAAAAATACATAACACATTTACATAAATCATTACAAATAAAACAAATTACAAAAGGCAATAAAATATTATACACGTCTGTTGTGTCCACAAGTTTGAGCCATTGTTTAACTTTACTTTTAAACTCGTGCAGGTCTGTTAAAGTTTTCAGATCAGCAGGTAAAGTGTTCCAGATCTGTGGCCCTTGTACTGTGAACGCTCTTTTGCATCTGGCTGGTCTGCAGTCTCCACTGACAGCGCCCCTACTGACGATCATTGGACATAGTATGAAAATAGTTGAATCACTGTGACCAACGTGGACAGAAGTCTGCGTCTGTCACAGTTTTAATTAATGCACAAGTCCATGTGGTTTCAAATGTAACTAAGTCCATATTTCTAGTGCAATATAATGTTTCACCTTATGGGGGCGCTGCACTTATTCCAGGGTTAGAAGCGCGTAAGAGGGAAAGGATTTACGCCCACCGGAGAATGCGCATAAAGCAAGATTTGAATGGGAACACCCACATTTCAGGGATGCTCCACCCACAGTGCGTAACTGGGATGAAGGCGCGCAGCGACTAACTTAAGTACAGGGAGAGAATAGCACGCAGCCCCAAACATGTGTGGGCTTTTTGGACTTACGCGCATGGGAGAATAGAGCCCATAGAAATGATTGTGGTTAACACATGCAAATAGCATTTCATTGTTTTATACACATGGATTACAATATACAGAGTTGATTTTCATGATAGTATATAAGGGGAAGGTGTTGTGGGGAGAGCTATTTCGACTGGTTTTAATATGTTGTGACCGCCAGGGGCATCGGTAAGAATGCAATGTAGAGATGATTCAGAGTTTGTCTTCTTTATCGAACATTTTAAGGGTTGTCCTATTGTGTGTGTGTGTGTGTGTGGTTCTGTAACAGAAATAAACTATATATATATATAAATATATATACATCGTAAATACTTTTGAGAAATACAAATGGGTTTATTATCACCGAACTAAAAGATAGAGCAGGAAACAATAAATAAGGACATCTTTTTCTCTCATTAAATTCTCAGTAGAGGCTTCATTGGAACATTAGATGATCCTCCTGTTTGTAAATCTATTCCAAAACCCTCCAAATGTCCACACCAGCAGACCCATGTCGTAAAAATATAAACACCAATATAGCAAACGAACAAGCGAGGATAGCTTAATTATGTGCTAATGGCTATAAACGGGCCGCAAGGCTGTTAGTACTTGTCCTAGCATAGTTAGCAGATGGCTAAATTAGCCCATTATGTTGTCTGAACACCTTCAACAGCATGCACAAATTATACATATAATATCGAAGCAGTATAGAGCTAACTTGAGGTGGGTGTACTCTTGTTTTCTCACCAATACTCACGGTTTATCATTTACGCACAAGTACACAACCACACCCGATAACTAACGAGAAACTAACTCTCTGCAGACGTAGCGATTACAACCGAACTGGCTGCAGCCTCACTTGTGATTGGCTACCAAAGAAACCAATAACACCCTATAGACGTAGAACTTACTACCAAACGTGCTACTCTCTAGCTTGTGATTGGCTACATAAGAACTGTCAATCAAACTATTAAAGACACATACATTGAGTCCTTCGTCACAGAAGGGGTATTCTGTTACATAGTAAACACATTATCTATGGGGTAAGGATAGAGTCAGAAGTTTACAATTCATGCATGAATATTGTATAAATCATACATACAGTACATATGTACGACTTTGTGAACTGAAATCTATTTTCTTATGCACAGTATTTGCATTGAAGAACTTTACTAGGTACGTAATCCTGTGACTGGGCCTATTCGGAACAACCTTTATCTCAAACCTTAGTCTGGCTAGGTGAAACTACATCACTTCGTTTTGGCAAAACAACATATAAAAAAAAAAACAATCTAAGCATTTTTAGTCAAGGTGAGATGAGAATAACTCGAAATAGAGTTTTGGCTATAAGCGTCACCTTGGCAGAATGAGTACGTAGATGTCTGTAATGCCTATTTTGACTCAGCTGAACTGAATACCAGATATCTCTAAACAATATCCAGGATGACTATTGAATGTTAGAACAACCTTCTATAGGACCAATCTATGCTATCTGTTCTGATTTTGACTGAGGAAACTTTGTACTGGCACGATTCTTGAAAATTTGTCCTTCATTCTGGCAGACTTACATTTTTATAGCCCTGCTTTAACCAAAAACACCAATCTCTGATCTAACACCAAAAAAACCAACTGAAACCCAACAAACACCTAAAAAGAAACCATAGATTACAACAGGAACAATTATAAGACCCACATCCCCCCAGGTTATGACGATATTAGTGCCATAGACGGTTGACTTTTAATTATTGTTGCCGATCCAAATGTCATTGACCAAAGTATGCGTAAAAGTCCAGGATGTGTATCTACGCCCTGGAGAGAACTTTCCATCTAAAAATGATATGTTTGATATGTTTGTAATGGTCTTCTGACAGGAATCCCCCAAAAGAGCATCTACAGCCTCAGAATAGACTTTAAAGTTCTGCTGCTGCTGGTGTATAAATGTGTGAATGGGTTTGGTCCAGAATACATCAGTCAGATGTTAGTCAGGTATGAACCCAGCAGGTCTCTCAGATCTTATGCTGCAAAGATTAAGTGGAACTAACTAGTCAGCATCACATGGGAATGTTTTTAAATCAAATTTTTCTCTGATACGTTTGACTGAGAGGGAGAGTTTTAATGTTTTTACTGATGATTTTAGTATTCTTATTGATTTTTAAACTTTTGAATGTTTTCTGTTTCACTTTTCAATCATGTAAAGCATAATTAATAGCCTTGTGTATGAATTGTGCCATACGTATAAATTAGCCTTGCCTTGATCGTCTGGGATATAAATGAAGGACTGTCTCAAAGGTAAAGCTGATACTGTACCACAGTCCTACTCTCCTGCCCACCTCTAATATCACAGTTTGGACCTAAGTATGGCTGATGTTGTATTGTCATTGCTAAGATCATCTGGATTCTTCATGAATCGTAGATACCAAACAGCAGCAACTGCAGTTACTGTACCAAATACTAATGTTAGAAAGTAAATGTTTTTGTACCACTGCTTTGGGGGTTTCTTCAGCCTGTTAAAGACTATTTCCTTTGCCTGTTTTCTGACTTCCTCTTTTGTTAAGCCTTCTGAAGACTGTCTGATGTTCGCCTCCTCTTGTTCGATCTGCCTCTCTATTCCTCTGAGCTTGTCGTTGGTGTAGAAGCTTCCATTATTCTCCACCATTATCTGGTCGATGCTCTTCAGCAGCTGCTCCAGTTGAAACTGGTTGCTTCGGTACTCGTTCTTTGGGTTGTTTTGCCAGTATTTGTTATCAAAGACGTGGCATCGGCCTCCGCACTTCATCACCAGATCTTTTAGATCTTCACTGTCAGCAATAAAATCTTCAATTTTCGTCTCCTCCCTAAGCTGGTCACCTCTAGTGAAGACCACTATGGAGTATTTCAGGACATCTGCAGAGAAATCCTTACAGATCTGTGTGACAATGGCCTTCTCCTGCTCAGTGAACTTCTCAACTTTGAAGACCATGAGGAAGACGTGAGGTCCAGGAGAACACTCGGTCTGACAGCTGAGGAGAGAGGTCCGCACTTCCTCCTTTGATCTTCTCATGCCAAACAACCCAGGCGTGTCGATCAAAGTGAGGCTTCTTCCATGAACGACTTTGGTTTCACTTTGAGATAAGATGGTTCTGAAGTCATCGTAATGGTTGACGTCAAATTTGGCTTCTCCCAATATGGTGTTGGCCAGGCTGCTTTTCCCTGATCCAGCTTTTCCAAGGAGGACGATCCTCATTGGTTTAGGTACTAAAGAGAAAAATATGCATATTAATTTCTTCTTTAACTAACATGCAGCAATAACTTTTGGTAACTACAAAGAAGTGTGAATGCTTTGAATGCATTGGAAAATTGTGAGTCCCTTTAAATACTGTGAAGTTTTACTGAATTTGTGTATTTGGAAGGACTGAGATATTTACAACTGAATTAGATGGAATTTAGTTGGTAAGTTTGCGTTGGGGGAAGAGTTTGGTGGTGACAGGGGGAGTATTGCCACCTCTGGTGTTCAAAAGGTTTCATTACAGCCTTCCCAAAGTATCATAAAACTGTGACTATACAAAATATATATTCATTCATTTGTTGTTCTTTTAGAAATACAAGTAATTTTTGGCACTCAAGTCATCTGACTTTGTTTTTCTTGTGTTGCACAATTACTGTATTCTTAACAATGTAAATGGTGAAGCAACACTGCATCCAGGAGTTCATGTTATGGTACTGCAGCAAAAATGAATCAGAAAGCAGCCACCGGCCTGATTTTATTATTAATTTACAACATTAATCTCATAATGGAGATTTTTAATCACGGTCAGCCTCAGAGAGCTAAAAAAAACAAGTAAGAAGAAATCACGGCAGAGCTGCTTTGTGCTTGTAAATACATTTGTATTTTAACAGCAGTTTTACTTTGTTTTTGACTAAATGCTGGGATTCATTGGATTTTTGAATGTCTTAGGAAGATTTTGTAAATACTTTTGATGGAATAAATGGATTCAGTCAGACATGGCATTGCTTTAAAGGTGAGTTCCATCTCTGCAGCCGAACGACTGTCTGTCTCCGGTAAGTTTCATAAGCAACCGAAGATGCCATGATTCATCAGACACATCTCTCAAATACACAATAAGATAGATAGATACTATATTAATCCCAAGGGAATTTAAAAGCAGAATTATTAAAATGATTGTTTTCTGGAGATACCTATTCTGGGAAATAAGGCCTGCTTTATTATTGTCTTTATCATAAATATATTACAACTAAAATAAAAGTTAATCATTATAATAAATTATTTACTATTGTTATTTTTTGTCCTCTGGAGATCTATTCTGGAAGATGAGGCTTGTTTCACTAATATTTATTGTTTTTAACTCTTATTAATAAATCATTATTTATTTACTACTGTTAATTGTCATCTGGCAACACATTCTGGGAGATAAGGTCTGTTCTCTCTAATCTCTCCACCTTTTATGCACACGTACACACACCCACATTATATATATCTGATTATCAATGATCTGAGCTTTTCTATGTTGTTCACTGTGCAGGTATCTGGCCACAGGTGACTCCTTCAGGACCACAGCTAACAGCTATGGACGAGAGGTCTTCACATCGTACTTGTCTGCAGGAGCCGTTCCATGGCTAGGCATATTGCACCAGCACACCCAAAACGACTATTTTAAGAGCCAACCACATACTTCTATAGAGCAAACGTCCTATTGTATTAACATGTGTATAATAAATATGGAAGAATGGGGAGAGAAACGTCTGTCAGCTTCATTTTTAACCAGAAAGAAATAATCCAAGAAACCTCACCTCTGAAATTAATTTAAGGCATTAAAGGTCTCACAGAGAATCAATATGAGGAAAACATATATTCTTGTATGAACAAAATATATAACTTTGATGTGGTGTAGACATAGCTGTTAAGATGCATTCATAGAAATTAAAAAGAAAGCAAAAGTACACTTCAAAATGTGTTTTTAATCAACAATTCTGAAAGAACATGTACATTAACATAATACCTCAATTTAAACAAACTATTTACTTCAATATTATAATACTTACATAATAAACAAACTAGTATAAACAACTATTCACAATGTGGTTCCTGCCATGCAAAGAGTGCCGCCCACCCCAGCCCATCCAGCCCAATCCAAAACCCAATTAAAATTTTCCAAATTTAGTGTTACCGGATGATATTCAAGAAGTTTAAAACTTTGAAATTTAACGTTCCCTAAATTCTGGTGGCACTTTTTGCAGGATAGGAAGCAGGTCTCTGAAAAACATCTCATCCTCAGTCAGAGCTGGTGGTGAGGAGGTGGTCTCCTGAAGGTCTGTAGGATAAGCTGCTCCACCTCACTTGGAGGGCCTTGGCTGGACCTCTTCTTTGCTCTTTTTCCTTAAAAATAAACAAACATTATATACATATATATATATATATATATATATAATAGCTTATCAAGTCACTGTTACTTAAATAAGATCATAGATATATTTTAATTAAACATTAAATGAGGTAATGATCAACATTGTCATCACTGATATAACAAACATTTATAGATACATTTTATTTATAACAGAATGCAAAACAACTTCTGTCATGTTCATATCAGATGGTTTGGCTGCACTTGTTTCTACAGGAGATGCTGCTGTAGCACCATCACCATCACCATCATCATCATCATCATCATCATCATCTCCTGCTCCCTGAACACTATCTGTTCCCTCTCCATCACTCATCTGATTGTTTACCTCTGAGTGACAGCAAACACAATATATAAACACATTACTATAGATTTTAAATCACTATACTAGATTTAGATCCCCCACTAGAAGAAGCCCTGTGATGCATAAAGGCCTGAATATTAACCTGGTATATATTTCTATATGTCTGCACTGATAAACAAACCTCCAGTCTCTGATGGTTGACCATACTCTGTGGTCCTGTCTTCCTCAACCCTCTACCCCATGTTGCTGCTTGTCTCTCGCGGTGAAACAAAGGGGTCGATGAAGGACATGACCACAGATGTTCCTGCAGCTGACCCACTACGGTTCTCCTGACTTTTTTTTCCTCTCATAACCCATAAGTGAAAATAGCTGGTGTTAGCGGCTAATGCTATCATTAGCTAATGCTATCCTCACTCACTGCCGACTTTCAAAGATGAAAACTACAGAGAGAACATTTACCTGCTGCTCCACCTCCTCGCTGATTCTCCTCCACGCCAAATCCTTCCTGGTCCCGGTTAAAATAACAGGCCGTGTCATACAGCTCCCGGTGGTCACACACCTCTACCATTAGCTTCTCCTCAATGGTTGAACGGGTGAAAATACTGGTTTCCGTGTTGCCTGCCTGACGTCATTGCCAACAAGGACTCTGATTGGCTTTCGCGCCTGCGCGTCACGCGAAACAGCCGCTGGAGTTCAATATTTTCAACTCAAGCGAACGGCGAATAACGCGAAAATCGGGAGCGCGCTTGCCGCAGCAGCAGGCGTCGCTTTCCACGCGCGAAACAGTCCGCGCCGCCTTACCGGCGAATAATTCGCCTCCCAGCGCGTGGTGTGAACGCAGCATAGTTATGTTCTAATCTTGTTTTATTGTTTTTAGATTCTGTTTGGTCCTGGCTCAGGGGTTTTAGTTGAATGTGTACTTTTAGTATTGATCATTGATTAAATGATTAAAACCTAAATTTTAGTCATAGAAATATTTTATTTATTTATTTATTTATTTATTTATTTTACCTTTTATGCTGACTCTTGGTCTTAATAAACTCGAATTCCATCTTTTGAAAGCACTCTTGAAACTTTTGAAAGCCAATTTTTTTTCACAAACTTATCTGTGTCCTTGGATATTATTATTGCATTAGTTGTTTTTAAGTTCAGTACCTCCCTGGTCACACTAGTTAGTTGGTAAAACAGCCCCACCCATGATCTGATGTTAGTCTGAGGCTCTGGTTCCCTTCATTATCTTTCACATCAGATTATGTAAGAAGAAAAACCAGTGAGGAATGTCTTCCTTCACATGTTTTATCATCTCATCTTGACTTAACACTTGAAGTGTTTCTAAACCCTGCATTAGACACCAAATGTTTGACTTACCGTCCATGTTGTGATCAAGTGTGTTCAGGCTCACGGCGTGTCCTTGTGTGTCTTCTTACTTTCTCTTTCTCAAACCCGCCTCTTCAGACTCACCCGACGACGCAGGCTGACGATCAAAAACACACAACAAAGAAACATTACTTCATCAAAACATCCTGATGACTGTGATTGGCAGACATGTTTAGACATAAAGAGCTTTTACTGATTATTAGAAAGCATTGTTCTATCTTGAGGCGCTTAAATATTGTAACGGACTGGGTCCTGTGTTTGTGTGTTCTGCTTGTTGTGTGTTCAATGATTCACTGGTGTTGAGATGTCCGATGGCTTTGAATGCACCATCGTTGCGTGCAGCTTTTCCTCCCAATGTGTATCTTTGTTTACGGGAGTTCTGAGTGGTGATTGGCTGGGAGGCTGGGGGAGGAGGGGTGTGAGACGGTACCTCCGTCCTGTTGTTGTTTTTTTTGTTTTTTGGCGTCGACTACGGCCCACAGTAGTCGGGTTTCTACTTCTTCATTAAAGTTCACAAAACTTGGATTACGGCTGGAGGCTCGTCATTACAATATTATAGATATAGCTACAGCTTGTTTAAAAAAACAAACCTCAAAATCTGGTTCAGTTACTGATGGTAAAGATTAATGTACTCTTCTTCTTCTTCTTCATCAGAGGTGACAAAAGTACTACTCTTCAGTACTCAAGTACAAGTATAGATACTTGAATAAAAAATGACTGGTAAAAGTAAAAAAGTACATGCTATTAAATGTACTTACAAAAAACAAATGTTACTTCCATAATAAGACAGTTTTTAAAGCAGAAAAATCCACGTCTTTTTCTGTTTTTTAAAGAACTTGTATAAAAACTAATACACTATCAAGTTTAATCTGTTACCTTTGAATATCTAGAGATTTTTGTCCTCATAAATCAAAATGCAAATGTTCAATAAAACTCAGAGCACCTTTGAGTTTAACATTTTGAAAAACTTGAAAACGTTAATCATTAAACTAAAAGACCTGTCGAACAGAAAAACAACTCAAACAACCAAAATTTTGCATCTTTTTACGTTGTGACGTCATCTTCTAAGGTCTTCAAAGTAATGAGCTTTTATTCAAATGTAAGGAGTAAAAAGTACAGATATTTGTTTAAAAAAGTAAGGAGTAAAAGTAAAGAGTTGCCAAAGAAAATAAATACTTCAGTAAAGTACAGATACCAGAAAAAACTACAGTAACAAGTATTTGTACTTCGTTACTTGTCGCTCCTGTTCTTCCTCCACCCGTTGTGTTCTTAGCTGGGCAAAAGGAAATCCTTCTGTATACATACCAGCATAATGATAGACACGGTTATTGACTGGAAACAGAAGGTTAACTAACTGGTTTGACTGGTCTAGTGTTTAATACTGTACCTGTTATGGTTAGAACTGTAGCACATTCAGCAAAACTCCTCAGCTTTCATTTGGGAATTTATCAAGACAATGAGTCAAAATGTATTCATATATTGATGATTATTTACAGACATGAGGTTTTTTTTTTTTTTACAATTTGAATTTCAAGAATACTGTTTCAAAGATTTGAAGTTAAATTTGCTGTTTCTAGGGATTTTGCCTCTTCTGAAATTAAAATCTCTTCACCCTACTGTAGTTTTCCCCACACATTCCAAGGTGATTAAAGTTAATTTGCATCTTAAAAGAGTCAAAATACGACACATCTATGACTTTGATTGTACATGACATCTTTATTACAAATACTTTCAATTATAAACAGCAAAGCAACATTATTAAGGTCACAAGTATAACACAAATACATCATTATGAACCAGAAGGTTAAAGTTTACTTACTATTTCATCCAGAATCCTTATTCAGAAACTGCATTTAAAATAAAATGTCCATATGATGTAAATGTGGGTAATAAGTGAAAATCCCACAATATAGTATAAAATCTGTACATTAACAAAATAGTGTAAAAGAGTCAAACTTTGGTCTTTTGAATGAATTCGCATCAGATTTCCATGTGAAATACAGACCAGTTTGCTCTTAAGTTGGCTGCAGATTATAGGTGGGGAAAAAATAACTATTTTAACATCATTGTTTTTCAATATCAGTTCAATTTACATAAATAAAATCTTAATTTTTGTGACCAATTTTTGTGGAATTTTGTTTGTGAGAAATTGCAAGATTTGTGGAAATATTGAGTTATTTCCACTAATTTGAAATTAAAAATGGCTGCATTCATGTGTATAAACAAAGGAAAAATGCAAGCCCCTCAAAATATTGTCTTGTTTCATTAACTTGGTGATTATGAGATATCTACAACTGGATTATTTGGTAATTTACACAATAAAATTCATGTGTTTCCATTACCCTCGGAAATGCGCAAAATCTAAACAGCGCAATAAAAACTGGTGATAAAAACACCCAAATTTCGCACTCAAATATCGCAAAAAAGATTTTACGCTTTCATGAGGAGGTTTTTCAGATGTATCGATATTGGAATGTGTCGCAAAAGCGCTATGGAAACGCTTTTTTTGCAAATACCGGACGTAACGTACCTGGTCACATGACCACTTCTCTTCGAGGAAACAAAACAAGGTAAGTGTAGACAGAAGAGGAGACCGGGACATTTCTTAGCGTTATACTTCACGTTATATACTTATTACTGCCTCATTAGAGGTGAAACATCAAAGGAATACAGAGTGTTCTGACCGTCCGTCTTCCAGCGCCAAAGTCTCGCGGGACGAGATTTCGCAGAAGTTACGAGGCTCCAGCTCAAAACAACGTTCAATAGAAACACGTTCAAAGCCCAATTATACTTTGTCGACATTTAGAAATATTGCTTTTATTTAGCAAAAATCTGTAATGGAAACCAATTATTTTTACTTACTGGTATAAAAGGCTAAAAAAGGTATAAAAGGTATTTCTGCAACAATGTTTATACAACAATTCAAAACCAGTTATGATATTACACATGCATGGTATGTAATTATAAGCACAGGGCAGTCGTTAAATAATACAAAACTAATCAGCAAAATAACCAAAATAATGAATTTAACTGTTCAACTGTGGACATGATTAATTATATGACAAAAGCAGTTGAGTAGTTCATTATACAAACATGCAAAACAAATAAACAGAACCTTAAGTTACCCATAGCCTATATTCAGGTATCTTATCTTGAAAGGCTCAAAGTAAAACTAATGGTCTTTTACTCATTTATGAAACAGGAAGTGGCACCCATAACCAGGAAGTAGTAGCCACTACTATTTTTGACCACCTGTTACTCATTTTTTGCCACTTTACTCATCGCTGTTAACTCTTTGTTTACCTTCTTCATGAAATGTCTGGTTGTGATTGGCTTGATCACCATTCAATCAATCTAACTCGACCAATACTTTTTTTCCTCTGTCATTTTTAAGCCTATTTCAGACACTGTACATGCTCATCCAACATCTTTTCCACCCGTTGACAATAAACACCATTAATGGAATAAACAATATTGTGGCCTTAATATCATATACTAAATTGTTACTAACACGTTATGCACATTACTAAAAATTGAGGTAAATATATTCTCTGATATAAAATAATTGTAGTGCACAAAATTGATATTTAGTGTGCGTTAAATGTACAGGTTGACACTTTCAAGCTGTAGGAGATTTCAGAGGCCTACATTGGCGTTTGACTCTCTGACGTATGTTAACAGTGTCTCAGTCCGAACACTAGCATGACCAGAGTGGTGTCATTTGACACCTATACCTATAAAGTCCAAGCTGGTGTCATTTGGCGGGTGTGAACAACTCAGCTTGTGACCATTGTTATGTTACTGAGGCCACTACTCCCCCCTCAGCTAGGGTGGGGGGGTGGCTAGGTAGGTTCCAGGACACAAAGACCTTTTGTAATCTCCTTTGTGTTTCCCATACAGCAGCTACATAGAGGTTGCAACTTATATTTCAACTTTTGCAACAGAAAGTAGTAAGTAATAATAGTGAGACGGCAACAGTTTGTTTGCATTCTTGGTGAAATTTATTTAATAGAGATTTTGTGAACAATTCTGGCACTGCCACACCTCCTTTATGCATTTGCCACATGCAAACTTGTCACAATACATACAACGCTTGGTGGCACGGTTTTTCCTGCAGCAACACTTCACCTGGCACAATGCCCTTTTCCCCACATCAGGTGTGGGTGGTTGTTGCTGAAGGTTTTGCTCATTCACCTCCTTGGCTGCCATATGAGACTGGGCAAGCTCATTTGCAAGCTCCAGCAAGAAGTCCACCCTTCTCTCCTTGACCCCAGTGCATGCCTGATAAAGCACATGTGCGTTCAGCACTGCAATGTCAATCATGTTGTAAAACACAGCGACTGGCCAACGCCGTGTTCCTGAACGCACAGTGTACTTTCGAACCATCTGGTCCATGACGTCCACACCGCATTTCATGCTGTTGTAGTCGGTGACTGTGTTCGGCTTTTTTTTCCGAGTAACCTCAGTCTCCACCACGCTGTGCACGCTACTGAGGAGGCAGACAGTCTTCTTTCGTTTGGGCACATAAACAGTCAGTGTGGCACCAGAGGTTGAAAACACTTGTGTGCTGAATTCCTCACGGGCCAAATTCTTTTTAGCTGAATCTGGAAGCTCCCGGCGAATCTTATTGACTGTGCCAAGGAGGGTGGTCTTCCGGCTGTGCAGTCGACGTGCTAGTGACAATGAAGTGAAAAAATTGTCGGTTGTAACAGTTCTTCCTTTGTCCATAAACGGTTCCATAAGCTTCATCACCACATTTTCAGAAAATCTCTCCCCAGGTGGACGACTGGGGTCTTTGCCAAGATATGGGATGATTTTGCACACATACTTGGATTTAAGGTCACATGCCACCCAGAACTTGATACCAAACTTGTCCGGCTTCGTTGCAATGTATTGCAAGAAACAGCAGCGAGTCTTAGTTGGAAAAAGTTGCTCATCTATGGTGATGTGCCTGCCTGGGTTGTACGAAGTGATGCAGTTGGCAACAAAAGACCCCCAAACGTCAGAGATTGCAGCAAACCGGTCAGTCGCAACTCGTTCACCGCGTGTGTCCTTGTCGTCGAAGCGTAGATGCTGCATGATGTCCTTGAAACGGTTTCGAGCCATAATCCTGTTGATCAGGGGCGGTCCCAGATTTGCTGACCATGCGTCATGCAGCGATGGAAGGCGGACAATCCCCCACAGAAGCAGGATGGCAATGAACGCCATTAGTTCAGGTATGGCCATGAACCAGTTCTCATGTTGTGTCTGGAGTGCATGCTGGACAGTCCACTCCTGAATGGTCCGAAGCATTTCCAGAGTTATGAAGCAGAAGAAACTCTGTAAGCGACTCGTCACCTTTCTTCTGGCCAAAGCAGTTGGCTCTCCATCTGTGACGTGACCTTCAATTGGGCTGTGATGGAGAGGCCTTCCGACCTGTTCTTCACGCCACACTGTGCCGTCTTTTGCCGTCTCTGTCAGCCACTCGTGTGTCTCCAGGCGACCTCTCTTTTCTGAAGGTGGCGAATCCTCCTCATCTATAGGGTGATCATATTTTTGAGATGTGATTAATGAAACATTAAAAACACAACTGCCATAATCAGCAAACAAAAAAAAGGATGTTTAGAAAATCTTACCGGAAGAAATTTCAGAGTCAGAACTCAGATGAAGGGATATTTCTTCTCCATCGGAGTCACAGGGATTGGCGTCATTTAGGATCATCTCCAAAGCCTGCTGAGAGCTGTAAACTTTTGACATCCTTGCTTCTCAGTCGCCAGAGTCAGTGAAATATCTGCCCTGAGTTGGCTATTTTTTCACCTTGAGGTGATAAGCCTTTTCAAACTTTCACTATGGTTCAGTACTTCCGGTCAAAGGTCAAGAGGGATAATGTCAGCATAACTGATGGTGTAAACAGAGATTGAGATTGTTTTTCCCTGTTGAAGCATTGATTCTTTGTGCATCTTGTGCACTTTCTTCAAATTTGTGAAATAATAGCTTAATAAAATAATTCATGGACCTGGTTAGTGAATGGTGGACCTCGTGAATTTACCTTTTTAAAGTGAGAACTCAAACAGTCCTTTTCACACTCGGAAATCTTGCTTTACCATAAATAGCAACAATACATTTGATTTATAAGCACAAAAACAATAAAGGTAAATAGTGAAAATACAGGAGTAGGAAACAGGAGCTTGGTTGCTTTATTACTGTTTTTCTTTTTCTAATTTTATTTATTGTGGTTTATTAATTGATCACAACACACATGGCTCATATTAATTTGGCCATTCTTATCCAATAATTCCATATAATGTTATTTGGATTAACAACCATCATCTACATGGAAGAAACACTGGTTTCTCAACACTGGCCATCATTTACACCAACCCCCAAAGTTTGTCACTGCCTAGCTGCACATTCCGATCGAATGGCTGCATTTACATAAGAGAGGTGGCCCACTGAGTTGCAAATGAGTGTCATTTGGCGGCCTCTGGGCAGGGCAGCAGGAGTAAGAAAACCTTGGGCATGCTAGTGTTAAGGTATTTGATGTAAGCCAACATTAGCACAGACACAGTCAGAGCCGTAGATATCGTTGCATTGGGACAATTCAGCTTCAGCACCACTGCGTTGTGATTGGTTTATCCGTAGTATCCTGATTTATGGACACCATGCTGTTACTCAAAATCCTTGACTGTGTTATTCTGCTCCCTGTTGGATTGGAGTTCTTTTGATGTGTATCTTCTTTTAAAATGATTCGATTGTTGTAGCCAGAGCTTGAGATGGAACAGAAAAGTCGAGACGACCAATTTCATTCTTCTCTATATTCATCTTTTCTAGTTATTGTGCAGTCCCCTCACGTTGTCTGCCAAAGTGTTGAACTGCTCTCGAGTTTCATCACAAAGAGCTGAGGCTGTGTTTGCTCCAGCCTCGTAGATGGAGTCTGCACTTTGACCTTCCTGAAAGCCCCGGTAGGCGCCATAAGCAGCTCCAGCAACTGCAGAACCTTTGACAAGTGGAATACCTGATAATTTATGGATGGCGACTGTTGCTGCCTTGATAACGACTGTTTCTGCCTCAGGTTTCATTTCAGTCAATGAATTGATGACAATCAAAACCATCCTTGGGACACCAAGGAGAGCTCCCACCAGGATTCCAGTGGTGATTCCGGTTGCCGTTATAAGAAAGTTCATAATGATGGTGTTTGCCTGGTCCCAGGGTATCCCATTATTCACAAGCTCTTGCCTTCTTCTTTCCACTTCTTCCAGCGCTGGGTTGGTGTAGTGTCGTCCAGGGTTTAGTTCCGCCATGTGTTTGACTTTGTTGAGCAGCTGTGTCGCCTGAACCTGGTTGTTTCTGTATGGGTGGTCAGGGTTGTTGTTCCAGTATCTATTATCTACCACAAAGCAACGACGGCCACATTTTTTGTAGAGACCACGCAAATCTTGATTGGTTCGTACAAAGTCCTTGATGGTCTCGTTGGGCTGAAGGTCATCACCATGAGTGAAGACAAGAATGGCATGATTGAAAACCTCCTCAGTAAACGTCTCCTGGATCTTTGCTATTATGTCGTCCTCCTGCGATGTGAAGTTTTCCTTTTTCAGTAAAATCAGGAAAGCATGAGGTCCAGGAGAACTCTCCACGAAGCATCTTACCATCTCGCTTCTGAGCTTATTTTCAGATCTTTGTCTGTCAAAAAAACCAACGCTGTCTATTATTTTGAAGTCGGTTCCGTCAATATTCTTGACTGCTGATCTACATCCTGCCGTTGCTGCGTTTGCCGTGTGATCTACTGTAAACACAGTCTCTCCAAACATAGTATTGGCCAGGCTGCTTTTCCCCACTCCAGTTTTTCCCACAATGAGAATCCTCACAGGAGTTGCTAGAAGAGAGTAACCGATAATTATAAACAGCACTCTAGAATGGAGACATTTCTGCTGTCATGTTTCATTCCCCATTATTTCTCCTCATACACAAAGTTTCCTAGACCCTCAAATCCACCAGGGGGCCTCAAAGAGCAATTTATATACTGTATATATATATATATTTTTTTTTTTAAAAATATATTAATAATGATGAATAATTTAAAGATTAAACAGTCATTTCAGCGTCGCTCTAGCTGCACATCACAATAAGAGATTATGATATGTTTATTTGGTTCTGCCAAAACAAATAGGTCCACAACTGGAAGGGAGACAAGGCCGTTGCCAGGCAACACATAAACATTTCCTAACTGAAAGGTGACTAACGTTTATTAGAACGCCTGAACAGTGGAGTGATATTGTCTGTAAAAAGTCCCAGGGCCGTTACTCTATATCAGCACTCCTAAAATGTCTCTTGGTCAGAACTAAATGTTGCACAATTTTACATGAGTGACTTTGAACTCAATCAGTTAAAGTTGCTTCACTACATAACTGACATTTGCCAAAGTCACATTTCTGATCTTTTCTCAGATTGAAAGTTGTTGACGAAACAAAACGCAGATGTTGACATAATGGTTTCCGCGGAAACACCCAAAATAAAGTCCAAAATCAAAATCATATAACAGGAAACATGATGAACAAAGCAGAGCAAAAATGTGGTTGAGATAATCACAGGAAGAATGAAGTCAAAACCCTGTTGGTGTCTTCTTTACATTCTTCTACAGGAATTCAAAAACTTGCACAAAACTTTTCAGATGTTCAAGACTTTATTGTAAGTAAATCCCTATCAGAGGATTTAATAGAACAACTTTTGAATGTTAAACACTGAGGCAGTGGAGTTCATCCTTTTCAGTCTGCAACTACAAAAATAAAGGTTCCAGGGACCAGGGACCCCCACTGTAGCTGAAGGTGGTTGAACACAATCATGAACATTGAAGAAAAGTCATGTGGAGACAGGTTCATCTATAAGGGGGGGTAAAGGGGAGAGATTTTTGGGGTCAATCCATAAAGTCAGTAAAATGATGGTTTATTGTTCTATGAATCTGTGAAAACCACATTAATTAATGAATTAATTTATCTATTCATCTGAATAATATCCACTGTTATCCAATAGGTTTATTATTATTTGGGCCTCAGTATATAGTCATTTTAAGGATGTAAATCCCTGTTTTATTCAGAAATAAAATGAGCTAAAAGTGACAAAAATTGGTGGAAAAGGTTGTAAAATAGGATTTTAAAAAAAACCACAGAAACTGGTAATAAGTTGCAAATTAGAGTGGCCAAAACCGGACAGAAAAAGTGGCAAAAAGGGTTCAAAGTGTCAATATTGGCTTAAAAATGGCAGAAAAAAGTTAGAACAATTAGAATAGACTTTAAAGTTCTGCTGCTGGTGTATAAATGTGTGAATGGGTTTGGTCCAGAATACATCAGTGACATGTTAGTCATATATGAACCCAGCAGGTCTCTCAGATCTATGGACACAGGTCAGATAGTGGAGCCCAGAGCTCACAGTAAACATGGTGATGCTGCTTTTAGTTGTTATGCTGCAAAGAAGTGGAACAAACTGCAGCAGAGCTGAAGTCAGCATCACATGTTAACATTTTTAAATCAAAGTTAAAGGCACTTTTTTTCTCTACTGCGTATGATTGAGAGAAATATTTTTGGTCATGTATTTGATGTAATGTGTTTGTTGATGATTTGAATTGATTTTACTGATGATTTTAAATGTTCTTATTTATTTTAAACAATTGAATGTTTTATCATGTAATGCACATTGAGTTGCCTTGTTTATGAAATGCGCTATACAAATAAATTTGCCTTGCCTTGCCTTGCCTAGTTTAAACTGGCAAATAATGTGCATGACAAATCATGAATGTGGTTACATTGGCAAAAATAAGCATAAAATATGGTGAAAAGAGGTTAAAATAATGGCAATAATAGGTCAACATATGTGACATGTGGAGAAAAGGCATTGAAGTCTGATGGAGAAGTGGTAGATGGGAATAATGCAGCAAAAATGCATTAAAAGGAGCAAAAATATGGCAAATTGTTTCTTGAAGACATCGGGTGACCCCCTCCCAGTGTCCCGCGACCGCAAATGGGGTCCCGACCCCAAGGTTGAGAACCCCAGTACAGCATTTAAAATGTGAGTTATTTGGTGAAACAGCTTTAAGCTTGCAAACGTGTATTTTCACACACATTGTTGAAGTATTTTGGAGCAGCTCCTCCTGCATGGATCGGTTCGTCAACTGAACACAAAGTTTATTCTGAACAAAAGCCTAAAACCAGATTATATTCATTTATCACAACATTCAGTACCATATTAGTTTAGGCTTCACATTAATCTCTACCTCATTGTGTTTCTCTATAACTTTTTCCTGTTTCAACATCCTGGGAAGTGATGATATGCCTTTTTATAACTTTCAAACAGTAAAGCTTACCTGCCATATTGCTCTCACAAGTCAGTGTCTTCTTTCTTTCTTTCTCTGTTGATCCCAGCAGCTCAACACGCTCACACTGTTCCACAGCGACTGGAGTCAACAGGAACACTGATAAAGAAACCTAAGGGCCGCCTTTTTTTTTACTGCCAAGTTTTTTTTCCAACTCTTAGTTTCGAATTCACTCACTGAGTTACAAGAAGCCAGAGTCTTTACAGGAAACTACACAAGGACACACACTGTGTGTATGTGTGTAGTCTGGTACACTCTGAGTCATTATCACCACAACCGTAACTAACAGTGTATAAGGGAAAGCAGATGTGTGGAAGGACAAGGGCAGAACAGCACAGGAGAGAAAACAAAGAGAGAGCATGAAACAAAGATTAAACAATGACTACCTTTCTGATAGCACGTTGTTGATATGATTGTTGATCGCTTTGATGTGTCCTTGACTTCAGTAACTCCAGCAGTCGAAACATGTCAGGGAATCAAAGTAAACTTCCTGAAAAAAAGTTGTCTGAATAAATTAAACCTTAACATGTTATTCAAAAAGAAGATAAAATGAACTTGCTGGAATAAGTACGCGGGATTCAAGGACACATCAAAGTGATCAGCAAACACCTCTGAAGAAGACTGGCAGTTCATAGTCAACACAAAACCTTAACATAATATTCAAAAAGAAGACAAAATGAACTTGCTGGAATAAGTACGCGGAAATCAAGGACACATCAAAGCAATCAGCAGATGCCTCTGAAGAAGACTGGCAGTTGACCGTCAAAATACAGTATGTCAGGAGATCAAAGGAAATCTGCTGAAATAAAATGAAACCATAACATGTTATTCAAAAAGTAGACCAAATGAACTTGCTGGAATAAGTACGTGGAAATCAAGGACACATCAAAGCAATCGGCAGATGCCTCTGAAGATAACTGGCAGTTGACAGTCAAAATATGTCAGGAGATCAAAGGAAATTCGCTGAAATAAATGAAACCTTAACATATTATTCAAAAAGTAGACAAAATGGACTTGCTGTAATAAGTATGCGGAAATTAAGGACACAACCCAAGCGATCAGCAGATGGCTCTGAAGAAGACTGGCAGTTGACCGTCAAAACATGTCAAGAGATCAAAGTCAATTTCCTGATAAACAGTTGTCTAAATAAATGAAACCTTAACATAGTATATATAATTAAAGTGCATATTATTACACTAAAATACAATTTATTTCTAAAACACAATGTTTTTAACTCCAGTATTTTGGTTCATAAAAGTACAAAGAGGCAAGAAACCTTTGTATATCTTCTAATGCTAATCACTGTTGTTTTTGAGCAAAAGAAGCTACATGCCACACCATGCTTGAATTGTTTTCGACAGTAAATGATCATAACCACTAACTATCATTATCCATTTGCTACTTTCTAAATGCTACCATCTTCTACCAAACAGGAAGTTGCTTACGTATACATTTTGACTGTGGTGTTTTCTGGAAAAACAACATAGAACAATTGTGGTTACTTGTGTTTCTGTCTGTACAGATTTAGGTTTGCTTCAAAAGTGAAAGTAACTTGATCTGTGGCTTACTCAAAACAAAACTAGACAGTATAAATAGGACCACTGTGGTGAACCGACACAGCCCCTCGGACACAACGACACTTTGACTTCTGCTGCTTACTGTTACCAACAATATGGCAGGTGAGTCTGACTTTCTTTGTTTTATTGTGTTGAGGTTCAAATATGAAGTCTTGAAGATCTTTTTTATCATAAGAAGAATTTTTACAATTGTTGAAGACTTACTGTGGTTTGTAGCATCTGTGCCGATACCCAACCCTTAAGTTTCATTCCAAATGGCAGAAAACTTGAAATGTGCTTTACAATTTGCATGCCACAATACGATATATCCCAATACTAAACAATACGATATACATTGCAATATATTGTGATATTAATAATTACAAATTTCACCTTTAAAAGTACAAAATTCTATTTATTTAGTTTTTTTTTAAAGTTGTGAGACCAAGTAAATTGTAACTAACTGTAATTCAAGTACTGACATCAAAAACAAGTGTTTTTTTGTTTATCAAACTGTCAAATTCCACTTTTCATAAAAAGTTTAACTTCTGCTTCAACAACAGATTCTGATTCTGTTCAATTCTGAAATTCTTTAACAATGTGACCACATAGGAGTGAGGTAGTTTAACAAGGTCTGATGCGGTTCACTGACACCGAGTGATCAAGTTTACGTGCTATGCGTATGTTAGCGCAATTAAATGGTTCATTGTTGAAAACCACGATTAAAAAAATCAATTTTTGGAACGATACGATTGTTGTGCGGTGAAATATTGCGATATATCACCAAATCGATTTTTTCTTACACCTTGTCACCAAACTGTGAAAATGAGGATGTCCTCTACATGTTTTCTTACCTTTCTTTCCTAAGACGTCTTTGGCCCTTGAATGTGTGAGACGACCTGGTTATGCAGAGATCCGCATGGATTGGCTGTGAAGAACCACATGGTTCACAAATGAACAAACAATTTGTCATCACAGAGTCCTACTTTGGTTTTGTATCCAAGAACATCACACCTAATTGTTTTTGGTCGCTCTTTTCTAGCGAACGCCTTGAGGATCGGCCTCCTGGGAAGAACCGGAGTGGGCAAATGCAGCCCGGCCACTGCCCTTCTGAAACAGCCGATGTTTCAGATCGATCGCAGCGTGACCGCCGGCCTAGCTCAACGCCCAACACCAGGGAGCGCCTTGCCAGTACTCGGCAACCCTTGTTTCTTTGGCATGCAGAGTTCTGGCATCATGCTCATGCATGAGATGGGAGAGTGCATGGTGGATTGCTCCTGCTTTTCTCATGCTTAATCGAGGAGATCACACGGAGGCCCAGCTGTTGCAAAAATGCTGCAAGATTGAAATAGAAAATAGTGCAGCTTTGCTTCATTTCAAGGTGTTTGCTATACTCAACTTATAATCATTTTAACCAAAAGGGTTTTAACAGGTGAGACCAGCAAAGAGAATAATGAAATTTTAACAGTCCATTTAACATCAAACAGGACATTTACCAAACATGTACCAAAGACAAAATATGGCAATGAGTTGTGTCCAGACTACAAAAACAAAGTGGAGAAGAAATGCATTCTGGACTATGGGGAACTGTAAGTGAAGACCTGGGAGAAGAACCGTTCCTCATCATTGGACTGACGGGGAAAATACGTGAGCTACGACTGTCGACAAAAGACTCATCAGACTGTCTTACACTCTTTGTCTGCACAAGATCCTAATTATCCAAATTGCTACACAAACCCCAGAAAAAATATGTCTAATTTTAGATTATTTCCAGATTCTATTCAGGTAATAAATACCAATCGATTTCCAACTGTATTCTCATTCAAACTCGCTGTGTAAGGAGGATTATTTTATTACATTAAAGCCAAATATGTGGTCTCCAACTCCTTTGTGTTGTACTAATTTATACTGATTTATATCGACCATGGAGGGAATCTTGAGGGAAACCATCACAGGTACAAAGAAAAGCTGTTGACTACAGATACGTTTCTAAACCTTCTTATCAGTACTGAATCCTGTAAGCTTCATCAGTGCATTCACAGAACTTGATGTCATTGGAAAAGTTAAAAAAAAAAAAACAGAAAAAAAGACATATATATATATATATATATATATATATATATATATATATATATATATATAGATATATTTTACTTTTTTTGCTTTGTTCAAATTTTTTTTAAATGTTTTATAAATTAATAATAAACAACTTTATCATAATTTATCTTTAAATTAACTTGTTTATCGTGGAAATGTATTTAGTGTAAGATAATTTACTGTGAGCAAACTGCGTCACAATGACCACATTTGGTTTGGAAAACTAAAAATAGAGCCCCCCAGTGGCAAGAATCAGGTACTGCATCAGACTTTCATACTTCTGATGAACGTTTATAATAATAATTGTCTTAACAATGAGTCAGAGCTGCTATCACTCTGACGACATGAACTAATAAAACAAAAATAAATAAAGCGTGAAACTTTTTAAGTCATTTTAATTTTCACTCTTTAATGTTTTAAATTAATAGATTATTTCTTAACTGGAACACTTTAGAAACAAACTGTTTTTGATGCCGTTTTTTCGTTTCACACATATTAAATATAAATATAACAGTCAAATGCAGCTCCAAAAGTGAATGCACAAAGTGACTTCAAAAACACACAAAATGACAGAGAAATACACACACAAAACAAAAGCAAAAATACAACAATCTGTGGCAAAAAACAGAGTACACAAAACAAACGCAACAATCCACGCAAAAAAAAAAACATTGAAAAGTACAGAAAAATACACAAAGCTACTCGACAACTTGGATTGACATTTCATCGCCTCACCAACAGTCAAACATTTCATGATATGCATCTATTGATGTATGGACTTTTTAAAAATAGAATTTCTCCGAAAAATATGTCTTTTTTTCTTTGTTTACAGTTTATTGAAGAGGTCACAGTTACAGAACAATGAAAAGAAGCAGTCACATCACATTTCTTTCAGTCATTCTCCTGTCCAGGTTCACAGGGCTCTCATTGGACACACAGAAACAGAGAACCGCTCCCTTTGACTCTGACGGGCAATTTAAAGACTCACATACATGGTTTTATGAAACCAGAGTGCATGGAGGAAAGGTACTCAATGGGAGAACATGCAAACTGGACGACTGAGGTTCTTTGGCACTTAGGAGGAAAGCGGCGCTGGGTTGTTTCTTGGGTTTTGGGTCATTCCATGTCATTTCAACAAAATTCATCCGACGTACGCCTCAGTAAATTCTGAAATTTTCCCCAATTGTTTTTTAATAATTAAGTTGGCACACTGCACTTTTTTAGTTTCATTGAATGAACATTTTTTGAGATATGGCCAATTTAGTGAAGGGGGAAAGTGTCGATTTTCGTGCGTCCTTATTTTTCTTCCATTTTCAGCTTCCAATATCTCAGGAACTACATCACATAGGAAACTGAAATTTGGTAAAGTAATACAGCTCCACCTACTCTCTCAGAATCTACAAACATATCTGCTATACATCCTATCTAGTGGACATGCCAGCCCCTCAAAATTGGAAAAACGTTTTTTGGGGTTTGGGACTGTCACTGGAAGATGTTTGGGTCTTCAGTAAACAACTTACCATATGTCTCAGCTCCCTGTAATTTGATCAGCTTAGAGCTATGAACATAGACTGTTCATATCACTAATGATTAGTCACATATATGCATTGGTTCTTGGGTGACATTCTCTTTAAATCTGAAAAAACACTATTTTTTTTATTATTTTCATTGGCCCACAACTGCACGTGGGAATGTAAGAAAAAAAATCTCTCAATTTTAAGGCGCTGGCATGTCCACCAGATATATCCGAAGTGTGTGGTACATTTTATTTTGTTGAAATGACATGGAATGATCCTTTTATTATCAGGAGACGAGGACCAGTTTGTGTGTTTCCCCTCAGGCCGTGACAAACACTAATCTGGCCGTGTAGGCGAGGTCGGCCATGTACAACAGGAAGTTGAGCGCCGTGAGAACCGCGGTGGCGATCAGCTCATTTCTGTCGTTGCGACGAAACTTTCCAAACTGGAACACGGGCCAGATGATGGTGGCCGTCAGGTACATGATGGCGGCGAGCAGCCCGTAGACCGACAGGAACTTGGAGAAGGGGACGGGGAGGTAGCCGGTGCACTCGCCCACGCACAGCACCACCACGGCCATGGAGACGATGAAGCAGATGCAGTACACGGCCAAGCACCACTTCAGCCCAGGGTGACGGTCGTAGGAATCCGGGTGGCTGACCTGGATGAAGATGAGGCAGGCCACGAAGGTCTGGAACACCTTCAGGAGGCCGGGCGCCGTGGCCATGTAGCCCGCCACCTCCCCCGGCCTGGCCCTGGACAGGCTCACCTCCCCGATGTAGGCCAGCGCCGCCAGGCAGGAGAAGATAGTGGAGGCGACACGGTGGTCGTGAGCCTCCTGGTACGGGCGCTGGTACCTGAGGAAGAAGAGTGGGAAGATGACGGAGGCGGAGAGGCAGAGGAGGGCGGCGTAGCACGCCACCGTGATGTGGAAGTTGTTCCAGGACACGGGAGCGCGAGCCTGCAGGTGGAACAACTCCACCAGCAGCACCAGCAGCGTGAAGATGAAGCTGGCCACCCAGCAGAAGATGCACCAGTCGGCCATGCCGTCTGAGGGCAGCGCGGCCCCGTGCGCCGACACGCTGAACGCCACGCACGTGAACAGCAGGGCGGCCACTCGCATCCACAGCAGCTGGGAGGTGGGGAAGGCAATCAGAGGCATGATGGGGCACTTTAGGAGGAAAACACGGTTAAAAAGATGTAGAATTCTCTCCAGGCGGCCAATCCCACGCTGCAGACTCAGGTCACATGACCTACAAAAGGAAAGACACAAGTTCAGGGAAACACGGAGAGAGAAAAAGGCAATAAAAGCTGAAATAATTACTAAATAATAAAGGAGGACTTGTTAAAAAAAATCATAATATTCTCAACTTTGGTGGGTGCATTTCAGAGGGGGGGGAAAAAAAGACAAAATCATAACAAAAATTTACAAAATGATTTTAAAACAAACAAAAACGCACACAAAATGACAACAACTTGCACAAATATTCCAAAGACATTCAAAATTTCAACAAAAATAATTCACAATATGAAAAACACAAAAAATGACAACATAAATATGAAAATGATTACCAAACTTAAACCAACTGCAAAAATAAACAAAAATACTCAAAAACACACAAAACCTCAACAAAAATATGAAAAATGATTAAAAAGCACAGATACACAGAAGAAGCGCTAGTTTGTGCATTTTACGTGTGCAGTATTTCCAAATACGTCATTTCCCTATTTTTTTGACTCAAGTTTTAACAAGTATTTAAGTTGGTAAACAGTTTTTGTGAATAAAGAGAAAAACACAGTGGGTGGAAATAAGTAGCTCCAGTCTTAAAATTACAAAACTTTGGTAAATTGTGCACATTTAACATTTTCTTCGCCGGAAAAGAATGCGTAGTATTTGGAAACGCTGCTTGAAGGATGTGTTAAATCTACAGGCTACCGTGCTATGTGGAGACCTACTTCCTACTACTATTACGACAACAACGGTAGTTGAGACATTTAAGTCGTTTAAAGTGAGCTTATTACATAATTTACTTATACAAAAATAAGTTATCGGTGTTCTTTTGAAATAAAATAAACAAGTTAAACAAATATTCAGGCCTGTAACACACGGAAGTGATTAGGAGGAACAGGATGTAACATGAGCACGAGTAGATTTGTAACACCGGAAACGCATGCCTGACATTTTTAACCCGACCCAAACTAACAGTACTGTGTACAACTATATCAATATTGTTATTATACAGTTTATTAACGACATGCAGGTAAATTAATATTTCAAAATAAACACAAGCAACACACAGTGGCAAAATATTGTGTCGTCATTAACTTTTAAACAACAAATGTAAACTGTAAACTTTTGTTTTTTTTAAGTAAACGCGATTTAATCGGAAGACATACTTGGTTAAAGTGGTTTAAAGTGTTTGTTTTTGTTTTTTTTTTAATGATCGAGTGATGATGTGACAATAGCTGAGAACAGAATAGCGGATTAACCACTGCGGTCGATGAGTAACCGCACCCTCCAATGTGCCAAAGGCCAAGATCTCCAAAATAAAAGAGACAACACGAACATTCCAAAAACTCACAATAAATATACTTAAAGAACCAGAATCATGAGACTCAACATGTTGCTCACCTGGAGCAGTTTCTGAAGGGTTTGAAGGAAAAACGTCAGGTTTCCGTCCCAAAGTGAGTGTCTGTAGTCTGTTGAAGCGATGATCAGAGCTGAAGTTTCCCACGCCCCATTGTGTCCTTATTAGGTTTGAACTCAGAGGAAACTCACACATCACCATTCTGTGACTTATTACACTTTGGTTGCCATGGACGCACATTTCACACACCGTAGATGTGTTAAACTTAAAATAAAAAAAAATAATTCAAAAATTCAAAAAAAGTTTTCAATATTGGAGAGAGTGATGAAATAACGCAAAAGTTGGGGTCCAAAATAAAAATGAAGAAGTCGTATAAAGATTTTCATTTCATATCCAAAGAAAGAAGAGTAACCTTTATACTATAAATTAAAACAGAGATCAGATTTTTTTCTTACATTCCCACGTGTAGTTATGGACCAATGAACATAGTACAAAAAAAAACATTTTTTGGGAGAGTAGGTGGAGCTATATTACTATACCAAATTTCAGTTTCCTTATGTGATGTAGTTCCTGAGATATTAGAAGCTGAAAATGCATGAAAATCGACACATTCCCACCTCACTATAATGGCCACATCTTTTTTTTTTTTTTTTGTCCTGTATGTAATCTTTTTATATATTGTTTTGTGTCTTGCCATGTCTTATTGTTAAGTGTAACATTTTATTACATCAGCCTGTCTAGGGACAGCAGATGGAAATTAGCCGTTGGCTACAATCTGGCATATTTACATTTTTTTGAATGTTCATTAATATGTATTGTCCCTACTTAAATAAAGAAATTAAATTAAAAAAATCTACAAAAAATAATTCATCTGATCAAACAAAAAATTTACAGTGTGTCCATTGAATAATCACAGAACAATTGGTTAAAAAATAAATAAAACATTAGACCAAAGGACTATTTAGTGTTTGTATTTAGACAGAGTGCGTTTTATGATAAAGCTTTAATGTGTGAATAATGTTAGTGTACCTCATAATATACAGAAAAATATACTAAATGTCAATGTCAACTTTATTTATATAGCACATTTAAAAACAGCCACAACTGCCCAAAGTGCTGTACAACAAACATTATAAAGTACAATGTAAAAACAGTCACAAAATATACAACATCAAACAATAATAATAAAATGCATGGGATCTGCTCAGCTTGTGTTGAAGGCCAAAGCAAAAAGATGGGTTTTCAACAATGACTTGAAAACATAAATGGACTGGGCCATTTTGACATTCAGCCGAAATGACTTCGAAAACACACAAAATGTAGCGACGTTGAAATTTCAACGTTGATTGGATTTGCAAAATCTAAACTAAAATCAATGCGATTCAATATTGGCGAATTCACCTATTGTGAGACGTAGGAATGATGTTGCAATTTCAACCTTGCTTAGATTTTGCAAAATCCAAATAAAATTCAACGGTTATCCAACACTGGCACCTGACATTGATTCAACAGTGACTCGATGTAAAAATGCCAGCTGGAAAGGTATAGTTTTGAAATTGATCTGTAAATATTAAGTCTTGAGTTTAGTAAAGGTTTTATTTTTTAGCAGAAGTTGGACGATTGTGAAACTTGGAAACAAAAAGATGGAACGTAGCCAAACATAGTATCTTTATATCTTGGATTGACGTACATACTGCACATGTCTTGCCTGAGGCGCATTTGTAAGGCAGTGGGTGTGGTTTTAAATCCTGTTTTAAATAAATGGAAGAGGCGGGGCCTTTAAACTAAATTGAAACTGATCAGAGGGATAAAGGTGAAAAGGAAGAACAACCTCCAACACAGTAGACAGTTCATCATCACTGAATGGTAATGAGTATCATTACATTATCACTGTAAACTTATTACTGTCATCCATTCTGTTGATGTTGTTATTCATGTTGTTAATATTGGTAGATTTTTATAGTTTGTAAAAACATTTAAAAATGCATTTGTTCAGTTACATGTTTTATAGTTTTTTGTACTTGTCTACACATGCTGTCAAAGGTCAACACTACAAGAAGTGTAATCTTTTTAAGACAGCAATGATTGTTTTGTTATTGCAATTAAATAAATCAATTTATTTTTTTGTGTAATTGTGATAATCACCAGCCCTCCCTAAGGACGGGTAAGAAACACTTTATTAAAGGGAGAATATAAAAAGGGAGAGCAGTGTTACACCTAGGTGGGGGGGGGGGGGGGGGGGGGGGGCAGGGAGGAGAGACTCAAAGTAGGAATTATAAAGGGTGGGGAAGAGTTGATTATTTTAAAGTGAGAGTGAGACGTGAAGTTGTAGTTGTGTATATTGTGCTTATTGTGTTGTGTAATCAAGCCAGTCTGGTGACAAGTGTGAAGCTTAGGTATAATCACACATCACCATTCTGACTTATTACACTTTGGTTACAATGGATGCACATTTCACACACTGTAGAAGTGTTAAACTTAAAAAAAATTTTAAAAAATACATTTAAAAAAAAAAAAAAAGTCAAAGATTTTCAATATTGGAGAGACTGATGAAATAATGAAGTCGTATAAAGATATATATGTATATATTTATATATTGTCACTGTTAAAATAATCACCGAAGTCATTTTTTTTGTCAAAATTGTTTTTTTTTTTGTTTTTTTTTGCCTAAATCATCTCCTCATGACAACGGTCACCTATGGTAAAATCGCCTACATCCTCAGTTGATCAGATCATGTGATTTTACCCCTTTCAGATAATGGCCTATGTCAAGTGTGTGACACTTTTGGTGAAGTTTTTTGTGTTTCCTGAAAAAATTTTAAAAATGAGTTCACCGATTATTTTAACAAGGTGACGACATCAAAAAGAAAGAGTAACCTTTATACTATAAATTAAAAGAGAGATCTTTTTTTTTTACATTCCCACATGTAGTTATGGGCCAATGAAAATAGTTTTAAAAAAAAAGTATTTTTTTCGGATTTCAAGAGCGTATCACCCAAGAACCAATGCATATATGTGACTAATCATTAGTGATGCGAACAGTCTATGTTCATAGCTCTAAGCTGATCAAATTACACAGAGCTGAAACATATGCTAAGTTATTTACTGAAGACCCAAACATGTTGGAGCACAAAACCCAGGCAATTTTTTTTTCTCCCAATATACACAAAATGACAGAAAAATATACTTAATGACTTCTAAAACACACAAAATGACAACAGAAATACACACGTTGACAAGAAAGCACACAAAAATATGCAAAACCACTTCAAAAGTGCACAAAATGAAAGGAAACAACATAAAATGAAAGGAAACAACATAAAATGAAAGGAAACAACATAAAACGAAAAAAAATACACAACATGAAAGGAAAATACATAAAATGAAAGGAAAATAAGCAAAACAACTTCAGATGCGCACAAAACAACTGCAATAATGCACAAACTGAAAGAAAACTACACAAAATGATGTAAAAATGAATGAATTTAAAAAACATCTCCACACAAAATCACAGAAAAATACACATAAATGAATGACTCCATAGTTATAAACTGAGAAAAAATAGACGACTCCAAAAACACACAAAATGAAAGGAAAATACACAAAATGACAGACAAAAATAAAAGGAAAAAATGAAAGGAAAATACACAAAATGACAGAAAAATATGCAAAACAACTCCAAAAGCGCACAAAATAAATGAAAAATGCACATCACAAAAGAAAAATAAACAATAAAACACATTTATAGAAAATAGTAAAAAAAATTACTTTAAAAAACCTACACACAAAAACAGAAAAAATAAACATAACAATTTCAAAATGATTCACTGACAAAAAATAGACACAGCTCCAAAAACACAACAAAAATAAATAAATAAAGGAAAATACACAAAATGACAGAAAAATAATGCAAAACAACACCAATATATTTTGTTGTTCAACTTTGTATGGTGATAAATGAAGAAATATGCAGTTTATTTTTGTTTATGAGTTCAAACAGTTTGTAAGGTTATAAGAAAAAAAATGTATTAGTTAAAAATATTCTTTAAAGATTATTTAAATAAATAGATGAATAATCTGTATATTGACTAAATAAATGTGATCTATGATTTATCTATTCAATATGAAAAAAGTTATCAATCTTTGATGAGTTTTTTTTTTTTTTTTTAAATTTGAATCGAATCGTGGAAACAATATCGGGATTCAAATCGAATCGTGAAAGGCACCCATCTCTACTACTCACCAGTGTTGAATGGTAATGCATCCATCTGTCTAGGTGTCGCTGTTGTGCGTGTTTTGCATGTTTGATCTTTGAGGACTTGGAGGCTCAGTCACAGCCGGTGAAGACACCACGATAACAGCCCAGCAGCAGGATCCACGTCCAGCACTAGAGATCCACACCGGGAAAGGATGTAAACAAAGCGGGGATTCAATGGCACAGCTGCTGGAGAGGTGCGGCTCTCCGATGTGACTCTGGACCAAAGCTGGACTACTGGCTAACTCGCTAACATGCAACTTTGCGTCTGATTTTTGCACACTAAAAATATCCATTCATCGCTGCCTTCAACGCCAGAACGATCGGCAACTGAAACCATGTCTTCCTTTCCTTTGCCGGACATCGCTGGCTAATCGGCGGGCCGAGCCGCGTCTGGACGCCGCACGTAGAGCGCTGGAAGTCGGCGTAAGCGCGTACGCGATGCCGCTGCTTGGAGGAGGCCTATCGGTGAAGCTAACAGGAGCCACTTTGGCTTTTCCTTAACAATCACAGTTCTGCTTTGGAAATACACTGCAGCTTTTATTCCCCACTGTGCTGCTAAGTACTACTACTGTAACATATAACTGCAGTGCGCAAGGGCTAACCTCGGCTAACTGCTAGCTAACTAGCTCCCGTAGCAAAGCAAAGCTGATTGTAGCTCTGTGCGTTATTTTACACTGTGATAAATCGCTTCCTTTCCACTTATTGTAGTGGTTAAAAGACGCTGCTGACTGGTTAAACTGGTACGTGTTGATTAACCTGCACTGGTTCGATCCATTGGGAGCACAGGTGAGCTATCGGGCAGGTGCATTAGTGTTATTTACACACATGTGTACAGCTTAGTGTGGAAGGATTCACCCAGACACATTGGAAACATGGCTGTTGTTGACCTGGAGAACATCGAGACGTTTCATTCATGATTCATGAACCTGCAAAAAGGAGTTGTCTGTTCTTTATTATCCAACGCACCCAGTAGCCTTCTCCTCCTCCTCCTCCTCCTCCTCCTGCTGCTGCTGCTCCAGGCTTTGTTTACCATACGCGTTTTTAACCCCACTGATGTAAACAAGTGCAGGTAGTAATCAGATTGGGGTGTTAGTTAAGATTGAGCCACATCCTTTTTTTTTTTTTCTTTTTGCTGGAAAGTCCATCTGTATGTGGATGGGAAACATGAGGAGGAGAACCCAGTGGAACCAGAAGCTGGAGATCTGATAAGAAAAGCAAGCAACACACAAGCTCCCATTGTTGTGGACTGGAGAGGAAGATGATGGTGAGGATGATAAAGGCCACGACCCAGTGACGGTAGATCATCTTCATCATCAGGAAGCAGAAGAGTGCCAGACATGAGTCTACGTCAGCCCACCTCCACCCTGGACAGGTAGGAGCCTCCCCCTGGGTCCTCACATGTTGGGTGTCAAACGTTCAACATCAAACCCATTGGCAGGTGAAAGTCCTGCATCCGAGGTTGGTGATTGTGTAGTAGAGCAGTGGTTCTCAACCTTTTCAGCCCGCGACCCCCAAAATTAAGGACCCCCACTGTAGCTGAAGGTGGTTGAACACAGACATGAACATTGAAGAACAGTCACGTGGAGACAGGACCATCTATAAGGGGGAACAAAGGGGAGAGATTTTTGGGGTTCATCCATAAAGTCAGTAAAATGATGGTCTATTGTTCTATGAATCTGTGATAAACACATTTATTTATTTATCTGAATAATATTCACTGTTATCCAGGAAGTTTATTACTATTATCATTTACACCATAGTAAATAGTCATCTTAATGATGTAAATCCTTGTTTTAATCATAAATAGAATGGGTTAAAAGTCACCAAAAAATGGTGGTAAAATGGGAAATTGGTTAAAATGCGCAAATTAAAGTGGCAAAAAGGGTTCAAAGTGTCAATTTTGGCTTTAAAGTGGCGAGCTGGGGTTGGGGGAATGTAATTTACAAAGTAGGAACAATTATTTTAAACTGGCAAGTAATTGGCGTTACAAATTGTGATTGTGGTTATATTGGCAAAAATAAGCATGAAATCTGGTGAAGAGGTTAAAAGTGACAATAATTGGTCAACATATGCAACAATAAGGGGAAAGTGGTGGAAATGGTTTATATAAGTTCTAAAAATGTCTTGAAAGGGAAAAAAATGGTGTAGAAAAGGCATTGAAATTAGATGAAGTGGCAAAAATGGGAGTAATGGAGCAAAAATGCATTAAAAGAAGCAAAAATATTGCAAGAAAAAGTGATGAAAATTGGTTAAAATAAGGCAAGTTTGGAGTAGTTTCAGGAAAACGGTAAAAATAGGCAAAAATGGGCTCAAATTGTTTCTTGAAGGCGTCTGGTGACCTTCTATAATTCTGTGATAACCACTTTTATTTATTTATCTGAATAATATATGTAGTTCATTATTATTTGCACCATAGTATATAGTCATATTAAAGATGTAAATCCTTGTTTTAATCAGAAATATAATGGGTTAAAAGTGACTAAAAATTCAAACCAATCCTGGACGAGCCCATGGAAGTGGTTCAGGAGTTCATGCTGAGCTTCTGCAGACCTGGATCCATACATTTCAGGATACAAACATGCAGGACAGCGGCCCTCCAGGACAGGAATTAATCCATCGTGTTGCATCCTAACACGTGTGGTTCCCTGAACGCCATCATTTGCATGGATACAAAAAACCAGTTGAAGTAAAGATACACAAAGCAAGTTTAAAGCTGCTGGAGACGATATTTTTTTAAAAATCAGATAAAGACACAGTGTCAACCTCATAGAGCCATAAAATCAAGATCGCTTGCTTGAAATAAAAATGTAAAAGGTTGAAATTGTTTTCATTCTCCGCTATAAAACACTCTAATTGACATTGTGGGAAACGTTTGGCGCATTGCATTGTGGGTGCTAGCTGTCCGTGCTAACAGTGTTTAGCGTTGAGGTGGTAGCAGATGCTGCAACAGATCTGGTGATCGGCAAATTCTTTCTTGCACAATTTGTTCACAACTTGGCTTTAGTTTGCCATCCGTTGATTTTATGAACTAAAATAAACACCCACGAAACACAGCAATGACTTCTCTTTGGGTTCTCCCATTTCTTGTGTTGTGGTCTGTGCATCAGTATTATGAGTGTACCGGGAACTCGTGAAATGAGAACGGTTCCGCGCTGTTTGGAGTGCAAAAAAAAGTGATTAAATGCTTTTTTTTTTTTTTAAAACAGTGCGTTATTTTTCTTTAATTACGTTAAAGTCCCAACCCATACATTTATTATAGATGTGTATATAGCAGTGTGTGTTCAGTATCATGTGTGTGTTCATCTGTGTGTTTCCTTGCTCTCTCCACCATCACTGCCTTCACCGCTGTGTCCTTGTGCTCGTGTGCTTCCCTCTCACTGTGTGTGTGTGTCATGTGACGACAGGGAGGCCAATAAGAAAAACACTCACCTGCTCAGGTAGGACCGGTGCTAGGGCTGGTGTGCGTGTGTGTGCATTGTTTACAAGTGTTTGAACGACTCTGCTCTGATGTTTGACTTCTTTAACTAATCTCTTGCGGTCAATTTGTCCCAAAGCTGTTTTAGCTGTGTAAAACTTGTCTGTAACTTGTCTGTGTGTGACCTTACATCTGTAGGTGCAGAGTTGATACTTTTGAGTTGATACATGGCATGGGGGGTAGGGGGGAGACAATATCCAAATTTTGGAACAGCTCTTTCACAGTAAAAGTAACGGAGAGGAGGATGTATCTGAGACAGAGGACTTTATAGTGAATAACCCCAAAAATGTTACAAGAAAGGAGATAAAAAATAAGTAAATACATATCTTTATGAGAGGAAAGGGAGGGTCGCCAACATCAATCATTAATATGGTTCTTTCTGTGAGAATCCTGAATGTGCACCCCAAATTAGAAAATATTTGGATGAAAGATTTGCAAGATACACTAACTCTAAAGTGAAAGTGTGACCACAACCAATAGGGCTCATACACAAAAATGACTTATTAATGTCTTGAAAAACACATAAAAATGACTCCAAAACAGAAGCACTAAATTGGAAATAATTTTCAAAATGACTCTAAAAATCCACAAAATTCCTCCAAAAACACAAAAATGATGTGGTCATTAATGTTGTCAGTAAATTTGACAATATTTGGATAAAAAATATTCAAGAAAAATTAATTCTAGTTTGAAAGTTTGGCTTTGATGGTGGCGCTAGAGAACAGGTCAAGGTTTCATTATCAAGGTGTTATTTATGCATTCAGCAAATAAACAAAGTGCCTGACACAAAAATTCCTGAAAATTATTTCCTGGAGGCAAATATTCCTGGGGTCAGATTGACCCCAAGGGTAAAATGTCTTAGAAATATTTGAGGATATTAGGAGGGTAAAGAGTATTGAAGCGTCAGAGGCTCTGCTGATTTTCCAGCTTCTTATTCTAAGTTTCCTCTCTCTTTCTCTCTCTCTCTCCGTCATGCTTCACTTTCAGCCCTTTCGCTGCTTGGTGAGTCCCGTCTATAGCTTTCTTGTTGCTTTTTTATGCCTGCACTGAATTGCTTCTATCGTTGGTTTGTTATCCAGTTGTATGCCTCTCCTCGATCCTCTCCTCACTTTTTGTTCATCTTCTTTTCGCCCCCTTTAAAAGCCTCCTCAGAGTGTTTTGAAGTGCCCGTTTCCTCCCAGCTCCTACTGAGCCTCTCTTCCTCTGCTCCACCAATCACAGGCTCAGCAGTCTGACCATCGGAGACTCTGCCAAATCCTCCGCCGTCCAGCAGAAGGAGCCCACAGTCGAGGTGGTCGCCGAGAGCACAGGTGATCCATACTTCTGGATTCATTTACACGACAGGACAGCGGACATTCATCAGGTTCTAACTTGTGTTCTTGCCTCCAGGCCCTGGTTTGGTCCAGAGATGTGTGGTGGTGCAGAAGGACCAGCTTGGCTTTGGCTTCACAGTGTGTGGAGAGAGAGTGAAGCTGGTGCAGAATGTTCGACCAGGTATCATCATTAAACAGTATAGATCACCTTAGACTGAGAACCTAAAAACAAGTTGATGTCCTTCTTAATTCTCACCACTTTAGTCCAAATGGACACTTTCATTATTTAGAATGTTAAGAAGTTAAAGGAGGTATGAAAATGAAATGTTCTCTTTTAACATTATTCGATCAGACATGGGCAACTGGTGACACCAAACCCTTTGCTTGTCTTTTAATATCTGAACCCAATGTGTTCCTGCTCAGGTGGTGCGGCGGTCAAAGCCGGGGTGCAGGAGGGAGACCGAATCATAAAGGTATCACCCACTGTGTGTTTTTGTATCTTTTTAAAATTTTTATCTAATTTTTATCATTATTGCTATTAAATAAATACATACATTTTATTGCATAATTATGACCATCACCAGCCCTCCCTAAGGAAGGGTGAAAAAAATCTTAATTAAAGGCCCCCACATACACACCCGAGAAAGCCCCAGGAAGCTGAGGACCCAGCGCACCCCACCACCCCATCCCAGCACGGTAGCAACCCCCCACCGGCTGAGGCATCAGCAGAGGGGCGGAGGCCCACACCCCGGAGGCAACCAGTGCCATGCCGGACAGGCAGCTAGTGGGCGCCTTGCCGGTGGCTGGACCTAGAGTCAGCAGAGGCTGAATCCAAGGCCAGAGGGAACCAGTCCAGAACCATCACCAGGACGCCGCAATCCGCCCCACCAGTACCCCAGAGCGCTGGCCGAGCACCCCAGGGCACCCACAGGCATGCAAGTTCACCAACCACCAAAACCGCCAGGCTGCCAGCACCTGAGGGCACCCCACCGGCACTGGAAACCCCCAAGCGTGAGCGTCTGTACAAGGCCCCCCAGAGAGGGCCCACCCCGCAAACCGGCCGCCATCCAGCTGGGCTGCACACCCCCAAAGATGGCAGCCCAGACCCCGCAGCCCCCCAGACTGCACGAGTACCAGGGCAATGCCCCCCACTGGAGCGTGACTGATCGACAACCGCCATTGTGAGAAGGAGACGCATCAACAGCACACACCTGATGTTATGCAATAACCAGCGAAGACCACCTCAAAACCACCAGGAGACGAGGCCGGCACTCAGCCTCATAAGAAGAGGAGAGGTACCACCACGCATCGCAAGACCGCTATATGGCACGGAAAGACCCCGCAAAGCGAGTCCCCTGCCACACCCCTTAAAGGCCCACCACCACGCCTGACCGCACCATCTAGATGTATTTGTGCTCTGCATGGTGGCCCACTCATCCACAGAGGGGCAGGGCCCCCACCCGACAGTTGTTTGTATTTTTTGCTCATGTCCTTCATGTTTTCAGGTGAATGGCTCCTTGGTGTCTTCCATGTCCCACCAGGAGGTGGTCAAGCTGATCAAATGTGAGCATTAAACATTTGTTTAATGCTTTCTTTAAGCGCCAAAGTGGCCATATTGCTCCAAGGGGCGTTGCTGATTAAACCTGCTTGTGTCTGCTTTAGCTGGGACGTATGTCGCTCTGACGCTACAAGGACCTCCTCCGTCTGCAGCCACCTTACCCTTAGAGCCCCTCCCCACCGACCTCACACCTAATCAAAGGGAGGCTCCTCCCCCCCCACCACCACCCCCGCCCTCTGGGCTGAGTAGTACCCCTTCCCAACGAATCACGGGACCCCGACCTCTCCAGGTGAGCCCAACGGATTGATCCAACATGGATCAGGTGGTGGTGAGACTGTGTGGCTGGTCCTCCTGTGAACTGAGAATTGTGAATTGTGAACTGTGTGTGCGTGTGCGTGTGCGTGTGTGTGTGTGCGTGTGCGTGTGCGTGTGTGTCAGGACCCGGAGGTACAAAAACATGCCACGCAGATACTCAGGAAGATGTTGGAGCAGGAAGAGGCTGAACTGCAGGTGTGAACATGTTATAAAGCCTCAATGTGCATCAATGTGTGATGTAATGGAATCATCCAAGTTTCTGTTCAACTAAATGTTTAAATGTTTACACACTGCTTTAACCACCCTATTATCCGCAAATATTACAAACACATTTTACCCTTGGGGTCAATCTGACCCCAAAGATATTTCCCTCCAGAAAAAATATTGTGGGAATGTAAGGTCACATACAGAAAGACAAGTTTTACAAAGCTAAAACAGCTCGAGGTCAAATTGACCCCAGAGGAACACCAATGTATGCAATATGTGTTCAGCACATTGAAAAAAAACATCATAATTATAATTTTATGCTTGATAAATTGTACTCATCAAATTCCAACAGGTCATGAAATATGAATTAAAAAATATAAATCAACATTAAATGGGGTCAATTTGACCCCAAGGATAATAGGTGGGTTAAAAGTTAAAGAAATTTGTAATCACGGCAGAATATATGATGAACAAATAATGAGGGGTTTAAAACAAAATGTCGGATTTTCTTCATGCTCTTTTGTTTCCGTGACGACATCTCCTTTAAATCCCATCCCATTGGTTCAGGGCTTGCTGGACGAGCAGCTGAAGAATCCCTCCCCGTCTCTGGAGGAATGCATTGAGAGAGCCAAGAGGAGAGCGCACCAAGTCCGTGTCAAGATCCAACAGGACCAGGTGAACAAAACTATGAAACCTACAAAATGCTCTTAACCTCTTAAGCCCGAGCCGCTTTTCTCCGAAAATCCCTGACCCATTACCAAATAACGTTTTTTTTAAGTTTCTACATGACCTACATGGCTAATTTTTGTTCCGATTGAAGTAGGACCCTTAGTGGTTACAGATGATGTGACATTTTGGAAATATATGATACTGGGTGACAATAAATCCTGTTTTAAATACAGAAATCTGTAGTCTGCCCAAAAAAAAAAAAAAACTACAGATTTACATGAAATATAAAGCCAATTCTCAATAGGGAAGGCTAAAAATGCAGAAATAATTTAACTAATGTATGGACATCAACTGCAGCCACTTTGGTGTTTTGGTACGTAACATACCCGACGTGTATATCAGTGGATTCAGCTCGGCCTGTAGTTCCAACTAGGCTATTGTTATTGAGCTCTGTGTTGATTTTATGACTCACAGCTGTGGAAAAATGCAGAGTTTGCGAAAGTCGTAAACTTTTCCCTCTTTGAACATCATGGCCTGGTGTATGTGTTGTTGACTTTTGTTTGGACTTTGTGTTGGTTACAGTTTTAGCTGAGTTTCTTAGGAATACGGAGAGGTCTGGAACATGTGATTTCATTCATTCTTTACAACATTAAGGCCCGTGAAGCTGGAGTTGCCCCCGCCGGCGGGTCCATTAGGGCTAAAGAGGTTAAGTGATCACGGCTCGGGCTGCAATGAATACCTCTATATTTATTTATTTATTAGATTTTTTTTCTTCTTTTCTTTCATCATGCTTTCATTTGTCATCTTAGGTTGACTTCTACTTTGCATCATTTCTATATATGAAATATATGTACCTTTTTTTTGTAAAAGGAAACAAATTGGTTTGTATGTCTTTAATGCTGTCTTTCTGCTCTCTCAGGATGGGACGAGGGCCGAGTCCATCTCCAGCTACGTCATGGCCGGAGAAGGTTTGTTTTACATTCTAACCACTGACGGATGAAGCGGCTGTTTGTCAGAAATGGTTTGAACTCTATCTCTCTTCTCAAAGGACGGCTGTCGATGGACTCCAGTGAAGGAGACGGAGAGGTAAGATTCATTGACAAGAGTGTGCACGTGTGTGTGCACCTGTGTGTTTATGCATGTGACAGAGCCGCTCACCTCGTCCCCTTGGTCCTACTCCTCCTCCTCCTCCTCCTCCCCAGGCATTTGAGAGTCTCCACTCATCCCCCTCATTTTCCTTCCGGAACCCCTTCCACCGACGGCAGAACTCCGACACACACACACTGTCTGACTCGGTGAGCCGACACACACACGCCTTCGTCTCTGTGTGTATAAAGAGAACCTCCGTCTTTTCCTGGAATAGATTTGTAGAAAAACTCTGATAAACCTCATATTTTTCCCTCAATTTTTTCTTTTTATCTTTTCACAGCTAATTTATATCTGGTGAAACAAAAGTGACTAAATCGAAGATTATATTAAGACATTTTTATGGCTACATTTTGCATCTATTTCCAGCTCCTGCAGCATCTTCAGAATCAGGATTATTGTTTTTTTATATATTGAAATGTCACACAGACACATATTTATGATAATGCAGTTCACGACAAATGCAACTTTAAAAAAAACAAAAAAAACAACTTATATTACAATTAACTTATTTTATCTATTATTTTACATTTTTTAATTTAATGAATTTATTGAGCTTCTAATTATTGTATCTTAGCTTTTGTTTTACTAATCTGTTTTTTCTCCGCTATTCTTTACCTTTTTTTAATGTATTTATTTAATTATTTATAATGATTACTAAGTTTTTTTTAATTAAAACAACTAACTTATTTTAGCTATGATTTGCATTTTTTAAGATTTAACGTAATTTATAGAGCTTTTAATTATTCTATCTTAGCTTTTGTTTTTCTAATAATTTTTTTTTCTCTGCTATTCTTTAGCTTTTTTGATTTTATTTATTTTAATTATTATCATATAACTGGGTTATTCTTTTGCTTTAAAAAAAATACAAAAATAATTTGTTTATTCTCCTAATAATGATCATGTCTTAGCTATTGTTTTTCTATTTTCTACTCTTTTGAAATTTTAAATTATTTTATCTCAGCTATTTTTCCATGTATATTTCTATGTATTTAATTTTTTTTAATTTACATGAGTGCTTCTTTTTTTCTTTTTTGAAACCGATTTTTAAAAAATATAAATTGTTTTGTTTTTAACTGTAAATAAACTATTACAGATAAAAACTGCTGCACAACGTGAAAATAAAATGTTAGTCTTCTTCTTCTTCTCTAATTCATTTTCCCAGGGGACCAGAGCTCAGATCATCGGCCCCGAGGAGGAAGATGAAGACGAGGATGGTTATGCTTTTAATGAGGTGAGCTTTAGTCTCTCTGCCTCTGCAGCGTCCCATTGGTTCCCCTCATTAAAACCATCATGTCCCACCCCACAGATGGAAGGACCCTTTCAGGACATCGACTTGTTGAAGACGCGGCCCGCCCACATGACCGTGTTCATGAGATACGTCTTCACTCAGCTCCTGGACCCCAATCCTCTGGTCAGTGTTAATACTGGTTCTGGTAGAGGGAGTCGCCTTCCATCCCAAGGCTGTTCACACCAGTGTTTTTTTGATTGTTTATGTTTAGCTTGATTGTGATTATCCTATTATCTTATTATTATCCCAAAAGTCAAGGAAACATCAATGCATTCAGCAGATGCCTTTGAAGATGACTGGCAGTTGACAGTTGAAACATGTCAGGAGATCAAAGTAAATTTCCTGAAAAACAATTGTCTGAATAAAATGAAACCACAACATATTATTCAAAAAGTACTTGCTGGAATTATTACGCAGAAGTCAAAGAAACATCAAAGCGATCAGCAGACACCTCTGAAAAAGACTGGAAGTTGACAGTCGAAACATGTCACGAGATCAAAGTCAATGTCCCGAAAAACAGTTGTCTGAATAAATGAAAACCAAACACATTATTCAAAAAGAAGACAAAAAGAACTTGCTGGAATTATTAGGTGGAAGTCAAAGAAACATCAAAGTGATCAGCAGACGCATCTGAGGAAAACTGACAGCTGACAGTCGGCACATGTCAGGAGATCAAAGTAAATTTCATGAAAAACAATTGTAGCGTAACCAAGCTGAGGCTAGTTCCATTTAATAAATCTTAAATTAGTTTAGCTAACATTATCTTTGGCTAGTTTTAGTTTCGGTGTTTTTAGCTAAACAACGCTGAGGCTAGTTTAGTTTAATTAATCATACATTTCTACGTGTTTATCCAATGTTATCTTAGGCTAGTTTTAATTTTAGTTTGTTTTAGCTTGACACTGCTGAGGCTAGTTTAGTTTCATTATTCTTGAATTTGTTCATGTTTATCTAACGTTAGCTTAGGCTAGTTTTAATTTTAGTTTGTTTTAGCTTGACACTGCTGAGGCTAGTTTAGTTTAATTAATCTTGAATTTGTTCATGTTTATCTAACGTTAGCTTAGGATAGTTTTTATTTGAGTGTGTTTTAGCTTAACACTGCTGAGGCTAGTTTAGTTTAATTAATCATGGATTTGTACGCGTTTATCCAACATTAGCTTAGGCTAGTTTTTATTTGAGTGTGTTTTAGCTTAACAACGCTGAGGTTAGTTTAGTTTAATTAATCATGAATTTGTTCAAGTTTAGCTACCGTTAGCTTAGGCTAGTTTCAATTTGCTCTGATTAAGCGTCAGCCGCTCTTATCTGTAGGTAGATGGGTTAGTTTTTAATTCAGTTCACTAAAGGTTAGATTAGTTGCCTTTAAAAATTAGATGAGATATTTTAGTTTTAACTAACGCTAACTGTCGCTAACTGTTTTCTCACGTTTACTGCAGCTCTTCTACCTGTCGGTGGAGGCCTACCTCGGCTCCAGCCCCAAAGACGCCCGAGCCCTCGCCCCTCAGGTTTGCTCCCACTTCCTGGATCCAGACGCAGTGAGTGCATGCTTTTCTTTTCTGCTCTTCATCTCCACCGATGTCCTCACCAGTTTACATGAAAGCGTGCTGCTCTTTCCTTTGCAGCCTCTGAAAATCAAAGTACGAGAGGAGTACATCACAGATATCGGTAGGAACACACAAGGTGAACGACTGCTTTATGAGGCTGTAATGTCTGCTCGTTTGAAGAACACTGTTTAAATCAGCAGTAAAATATACTAAAAACAATTATTTATCATATGATGTTTCTCATCGCTGGGTTACCTTGTTAGGTGTCTTTATCCATGAAAATATTGGTATTCATATTTTTAGTGTGGGAGCGTTAGAGCCCGACATGTAACAAGACTCAAATTATTATTATTTTTGAAATGTAATAACATGCAAATTGTGAATTGTTAATGCACACCCCTAATTTATTGACTTTTTTTTTTTTACTAAAGACTAGTAAAATAAGTGTTTGTTTAAAGGTTAAAACACATTTACTTTCTCATTTACTGTAAGTAAATAAAGGTTTTGTAGCACTTTTTCGTGGATTTGTTATATCTTTCTATTAGAGCAAGGACCGTCTGTCTGTGCGTGGAGCAAATTTCTCCCCGACGCAGGGTCTGTTCAACCTGAAAATGTTTTACAAGCTTGCACACACGCCTAGTGTGTACACACACACACACACACACAATAAGAGGAGAGGTTTTAACAGCACCTTAACACCAAAACCTACAATAAACAGCACTAACTGTAACACACACACACACGCACACACACAAAGCACCCCTGCATTAAGGAATGTTAAATGCTAAATATAGTTTCATTCGTACAAATTTATGTCTTTTATCAGATTCTACCTAAACCGCCGCATTGGTGCGAACTTTATTTATTAATTTATCATGTTAATGTCCCATAGAATTAAACCAGGGAAATTGCACACGCTATTTATCTTTGCACCTGCACATATATCCCTTTATAACAGTAGAGTATGTACACCTCTTTGTACATCCAACCTTCAAACACATTCTCATTTGACCATAATTGACAACTCTACTTAAGCTCCTCCCACTGTATGAATACATACTTCCAACGGGCACTGTACTAGTATGTAAAATGATCCATATCACAGCTTAACTTATGAAGAGTCTTAACGTGTGGCGTCCCTTCAGAGAGCCGACTTCACGCCCAGGAGGACATCCGAGGGCCGCTGTCTGAGCTGCAGCAGCAGGTGCTGCCGGACATCCAGGACCAGATTCAGGACTACAGGTAGAAAACGCAGCACTCACTCACTCACTCACTCACTCACTCACTCACTCACTCACTCTCTCTCTCTTCCTCTCTATGTTTTGCTCATGTTGACTCTGCATGGCGTTACAAATGTGCCACAATCAGAACACTGGACAAGGAGGCGTCAGCTGCCGCTATCGCCTCCTTCACCTGCTCCGTTTCTTCAGGTGTCCGGGCGACATCCGCGACTTTACCTTCCTTTTGTTCCGCGAGCAGCGATCGTATTCCTGTCACTTAGTTATTGGGAAAATGAATAATTTTTGAACATTTATGAATCGTTATTGAATGGTCACGTGTCACATCATGATTAGTCTAATAATCGATGTATTGGCACACTTCAATTGTACAGTAGAGCTGGAATCTCATCACGATACTATACATACTATACAAACTCAATGAGTATATACTGTATACTACATATACTATATACAGGTGCTGGTCATATAATTAGAATATCATGAAAAAGTTGAAAACTGTGAAACTTGTTGTATTATATTGATTCATTACACACAAACTGATATATTTTAAATGTTTATTTCTTTAAATTTTGATGATTATAACTGACAACTAATGAAAATCCCAAATTCAGTATCTCAGAAAATTTGAATATTACTTAAGACCGATACAAAAAAAAAAGATTTCTAGAAATGTTGACCAACAGAAAGGTATGAACATGATAATTATGAGCATGTACAGCACTCAATACTGAGTTGAGGCTCATTTTGCCTGAATTACTGCAACAATGCGGCGTGGCATGGAGTGGATCAGTCAGTCAGATTTTCTATGGGGTTAAGGTCAATCAAGAACAGGGATACAATGGTCCTTAAACCAGGTACTGGAAGCTTTGGCACTGTGTGCAGGTGCTAAGTCCTGTTGGAAAATGAAATCTGCATCTCCATAAAGTTGGTCAGCAGCAGGAAGCATGAAGTGCTCTAAAACTTCCTGGGAGACGGCTGCGTTGACCTTGGACCTAAGGAAACACAGTGGACCAACATCAGCACATGACATGGCACCCCAAACCATCACTGACTGTGGAAACTTTACACTCCACCTCAAGCAACATGGATTCTGTGTCTCTCCTCTCTTCCTCCAGATTCTGGAACCTTGATCTCCAAATGATCTCCAAAGGACATGTAAAATGTACTTTCATCAGAGAACATGGCCCACTCAGCAGCAGTCCAGTCCTTTTTGTCTTTAGCCCAGGATAGACGCTTCTGACGCTGTCTCTTGTTCAAGAGTGGCTTAACACAAGTAATGCAACAGCTGAAACCCATGTCTTGCACACGTCTGTGTGTGGTGGTTCTTGAAGCACAGTCCACTCTTTGTGAATCCCCCCCTCATTTTTGAATGGGTTTTGTTTCACAATCCTCTCCAGGACGTGGTTATCACTATTGCTTGTACACTTTTTTCTACCACATCTTTTTCTTCCCTTCACCTCTATATTAATGTGCTTGGACACAGAGCTCTGTGAACAGTCAGCCTCTTTAGCCATGACCTTTTGTGTCTTGCCCTCCTTGTGCAAGGTGTCAATGGTCGTCTTTTGGACAACTGTCAGGTCAGCAGTTTTCTCCATGATTGTGTAGACCTACAGAACTAGACTGGAGTATTTTTTGCATACTAAATCTTTTCATACTATCTAATGTGAACTAGTATGAATTGTGACTTAATAATGATTATTATTATTTAGATTTTATTTCCCTTATTTTCCTCAACCAAAGACAAAATTTGGTTCTGAAAAGCAATGCACATCACAAGTCAGTCGCTCTGACAATTTTTGAAGATGCTCAACATGATTTTAAAAAAAAAAGAAAAGAATTCTGGGGAGAAATATAGATTTTTAATATCAGTGTGTGTGCGTGTGCGTGTGTGTAGGAACAAGCAGATGATGGGCCTGGGTTCTCTGTTTGGAGAAGGAGACCTGCAACATCTGGATGGAGACCCAGTGAAGGAGAGACAAGTGGTGGACAGACAGGTCACAGCCCTCTGGGAGATACTGTGAGTCCCCCCCCCCCCCCCCCCTCAGAAAAGAACTCTTAACTCAGAACATTATGTATTTTAATTTTTTACATGTACTTCTTTTCATTAAAGTCTGACGAATGTGGACGATATTGAGAGAAAATAGTTTTCACAAATGAAGAGAACAGATTGTTATAAATACTTAAAATAAAAAAAAATGAAGATATTGAATTGTCTTATTTTGAAAAGAATACGCCTTCAAGCCAAAAACCCAAAGAGAAGCAAACACAAAAGTGAAATAATGAAATTAAAAAGGATCAGAAAAATACATTTAATAAGTTTCTTTTTAAAAACTACAATCAATAATCAATTTTAAAAAAAAAAAGCATACATTAAAATTCTGCAAAAATATAAATATATATAAAATTATAATGAAGGAAGTCTTTTTTTTCAATAAATAAAATTAAAAAGAATTATTTTAATCAAACAAATGGTCCCAAAACATCTATTTGTTTTTAAATGCATGTGTCCTTTAGAACAGGGGTTCTCAGTACACTGGGAGGGGGTCGCCACATGCCTTCAATAAACTAAGAATATTTTTTGAAGAATTTAAGCCTGTTTTTGTTTATTTTTATTCTTTTTCTGCAACTACACCAAACTTGCCATATTTTAACCTATTTACATCACTTTTTCGTGCCATATTTATGCTCCTTTTAATGCATTTTTGCTACATTTCTGCCATTTCTGACACTCTTTCCACCACTTTTCCACCTAATGTCACATATGTTGACCCATTATTGTCACTTATAATCTATTTTCATCATATTTCATGCTCATTTTTGCCAATTTAACCATATTCACGTTTTGCCAGTCCCATTATTTACCATTATCATTACCATTATTTTCTGTCAATTTTTGTCCAGTTTCCCATTTCACCTTCTTTTCCACCATTTTTGGTCACTTTTAACCCAATTTCTGAATAAAACAAAGATTTACATCTTTAAGATGACTATATACTACAGCACAAATAATAATAATAATACACTTCCTGTTTAACAGTGGATATTATTGAGATAAATAAATAAATGTGGTTATCACAGATTCATAGAACAATAGACCATCATTTTACTGACTTTATGGATGAACCCCATAAATCTCTCCCCTTTATTCCCATTTATAGATGGCCCTGAAAAGGTTGAGAACCACTGCTTTAAAACACACTGAAGACGATCATTTATGAATGAATGACTAAATATTTTCTTATACATTGAGTGGATTTATGATGAATGCATCTTAACTACTGTAAGTTTACCTCATTACGCATCTTTAAAGTGAAAATTAACCCTCGCTCTGCCTGCGTTGCTTAGCAACAGCATCGGTTGTTCCCGCTGCAATAAAAGTCTTTAATTACGAAGAGACAGAATAAATGCAATAAAAGGCAATAAATTGTGAAGCGAAGGTTAACAGCTGAGCTGCAAAGCCCAGACACCACATGACTCTCTCACACACACACACACACACACACACACACACACACACGCACACACACACACACACACACACACACACAGGCCTCTTCTTGTGACATGACGAGGACGACACGTTCCGTTTGTCAGTGACTTTATGGAGTTAAACTGGAAATGTGACACGTTTGTATCTTTTCTTTGATTCCTGTAGATCCAAACATGAAGAGGACAGAAGGTGAGGAAACACGCGTCGTTTCTACCTGTTCTCCATCTTTCCTTCTCAGCCTCTAACTCTTCCTCCTCCTCCTCTTCCTCAGCTCTCCTCTGGCCTCGGCCGTGCTTCTCTACCTGCGGCATTCTGGGATCAAGCTCAGAGACTCCAAGGTGTTCCCTGGTCTGAGCACGGAGAAGGAGAAGTGGCTCGCGTTCCTCAAGACAAAGAAGGTAACGACGATGACTCAGCATACAGCATGTGCTTTGTTTTAACTGAAGGTGTTACGATCTGGCTCGTGAACGTAACCTTTGTTTATTGGTAGAATAAAATAAAAAAAAACGCCTCCTACACGTTGATTGCATTTAAAGCAGGGTTTTTCAACCTTTGGGTCGTGACCCCATGTGGGGTCACCTGAAATGTTTTAATTTCAAAAAAATGATTGGAATTACATTTTTTAATGAGTTTTTTTTTTTTATTGAAGTTCTTTTATATATATATATATATATATATATATATATATATATATATATATATATATATATATATATATATATATATATATATATATAAAACATTTTAGATAAAAAAATTTAAAATATTTTTATTTTAATATTTTTATTTATTTAAAATTTTTTCTAATGTAAAACATTTACATTTTAAAATATAATTTAAATCATTTAAAAAAAATATTTTATTATTACTAGACAATTCACGAGACATTATTTTATTTGAGTTTTTTTAATCTGTCCCTATTCTAATTTATTTTTTTTAAATCAAAATATTTTAAAGTTTAACATTTTTTAAATTTGTATTTATCTATTTTGCACAATTTAAATTTATTTTTTTTAAATTTGCATTATCACAGAAATAGATATACAGTGCAGGAAGAGGCAGAAAGCTCAAAAGATGGACCTTAAAAATTAATATTTTTTTTCAAATGAAAACACCCCACACAATCTCAAACTGTATTCTATACTTTCCCGTTCTCAAATATAAATCTAGTTCAAATAAAAGTGTCAAATTTGTGATTTCAAAATGGGGTCACGACAAGAAAAAGGTTGAGAACGACTGATAAAGGAATAAAATTGATCGGAAAAGTACTTTTAAGGTGTTTTTTTTCCCCCTTGTTTTTATTGAGCACATAAAACACCCAAGATGATGTTGATGCTGATTGAGCGCTGTGTACGTGTGCGTGTGTTTGTGTGCTTGTGTGTGTGCATGCAGCTGGGCGGTGTTAGGAAAGAGAAGGATGGAGAGGACAAGAAGAGGAACCCCATCCTGAAGTACATTGGGAAGCCCAGGAACACGTCCCAGTCCAGTCAGTCTCTATGTCTCACACACACATTCTTCTTTGTTTAAAGGGTTCTTTCACATCTATAGTCCTGTGGTCTCAGTTCAGGCTGTTAATCAGCAACATTATTGAATTTTTATTTGGTCTGCTCCTCTTTCACACTACTTTTTGCCAAGTGCACCAAACTTTCTAAATGTTGTCATCAAGTGGGCAAAACAGTCAGTTTCCTATTGAACAGAATACTTTCTTTTCCTTCTTAGTAATTAGACGAAAACAACACTTTGGTCACAAAAAATTATTTTCCAAAGGAAATCCTAAAACAAACCCCCCAGAAATGTAATTATTAATAATTTAGTATAATTACATAATCTAGAGGCATTAGCTTAGCATTAACCCAGCATTAGCGTAGAAATAGCATTAACCTAGCATTAGCCATAACCTAGCATTAGCCATAACCTAGCATTAGTCTAGCTATCACACAAACTTCCAATTCAAAATAACCCATAATCTAGAGGCATTAGCTTAGCATTAACCCAGCATTAGCGTAGAAATAGCATTAACCTAGCATTAGCCATAACCTAGCATTAGCCATAACCTAGCATTAGTCTAGCTTTCACACAAACTTCCAATTCAAAATAACCCATAATCTAGAGGCATTAGCTTAGCATTAACCCAGCATTAGCGTAGAAATAGCATTAACCTAGCATTAGCCATAACCTAGCATTAGCCATAACCTAGCATTAGTCTAGCTTTCACACAAACTTCAAATTCAAAATAACCCATAAACATTAGCTTAGCTTAGCAATAGCAATAACCTACCATTAGCATTAGCGTAGCAATTATTATTTATTATTATTTTTATTTTACATTTTCAGGCATGTGACATTTAATACATTTCGTGCAATCACATGCATATCCAATATTCCTACACACACACATCCAAAAATATATACATCATAACATGAGCCTAACAATAGCAATAACCTAGCATTAGCATTATCTAAGAACGGAAGGATGTACCAACGTTTCGATTCAAATTCCAATTTTAAAAAAATGAAAATAAAAAACTCAAATCAAAGATATGGATGTAATGATGCACTCCTTTCAATTTAAATACATAGATTATATTTTGTAGGAAAAAAATCAGATTATGGTTGTCAAAATACAAATTATTATTCTTTTATTGAAATTACTTATTGAAACTAATGTGTTTTCTTCTTATAACCTTCTTCCAAACACTTTAACTCATAAAGTGTGTGTGTGTGTGTGTGTGTGTGTGCAGTTCTTCCAGGCAGCGTGAGGAACATCATTCAGCAGTTTGAGAATCACACAGACGTGCCCGTAGAGGAAGGAGGAGACGGAGGTGAGCCTCAGAGGCTCTCGTCCAGTAGCCTGGGAGACGACAGCATGGACAGGTAGCTGCTAACATTCATGTGTTGGGAATAATATCCACTCTTATCCAGGAAGTGTATTATTATTTGTGCCATAGTAAATAGTCAGCCTAAAGATTTAAATCATTGTTTTAATCAGAAATAAAATGTGTTAAAAGTAGGGCTGCACGATTATGGCCAAAATGATAATCGCGATTATTTGGATACAAACTTTAATCACGATTATTCATTATCATTATTGTTAGGAAAAACATCAGTATTTTTATTTAACTATCTTTTAACAAACACTGTATGAAGCGTTCAGAGTGCAAAAGAAAAGTTTTTTGGAAACAATTACAGCATAAAGAGATAAGTTAAGAACATTAGGCTTAAACCTACAGGTTTTGAGCAACAAACAGCAGCCTGTCCACATTTAGAGTGTCCGCTCGATTAATGAATTAATAGTAACTAATTAGATACTTTTGTCGATCAACTCATGGGGGCGTGTCGACACGTGCAACACGAGTGCCCTCACCACCTAAAAAAGCCCTAAAACTCTCCAGTTTTCTCAAATACCGTTTACTTCCACGTTAAGTTAACAGTATCAAGCAGAGTGTGTGCGCCGACACTCACAGGGAAACAAGTGTGTCTACATGTGTGTCTGAACCCTGTCCGAACCCGTCTGGTTCTGTTGGGCTCGGATCTGGTACGATATCCACCCTCTGAGATAATCAGAGGAAAAAGGAGGAGGGAGAGAGATAGACTGTTTTATTTCCACCTGGCTTCATTCATCCCGGCTGATAGCTGAAGTAGAGAGGGGCGGGGCTTATGGTTAACAGACCAGGCTGAGCCCAGAGAATGTCAGCATGTTGCTTTTTCTGAATAAAAACCAGTAATAAAGCAGCGCTACAGGTTCTTAGCTCGACATGAGTCGCTCTCATCAGTCTAGTGACAGAGTGACCCGAAGCGTTGCTCCTCGTTATTAAGGTATCTTAACGAAGCCTTAACCATTTGTTCTCCCCTCGGTGGTTGGCTGATTACTGGGGTTGAGTGGTTTGATATGCAGCAGAGCCGCATTTTAAATGTAAGAATCGCACGTGAGTGACCAAAAAACTGTAAAAAGAGTGGTGAAATGGGATTTTAATAAACCACAGAAATTGGTTAAAGGTGCAGTCCGCAATGCTCAGATCCCTCTCTCCCCCTCCCTCCTCGCTGCTCTGTTGCCCTGCCTCCAGACTTTCCAAAGTCCCTCCCTCAGAGGAGCTAACAAGCTAACGTTAGTCCGACAGCAACATCACAGTAATATAACATGCTCTGTTAAAAGCATATTACTGCAGCGCTTCTCTCTCTCAAGGTGCAGACACCTCAGCAACAGCAGTAACACAGTGTCACTTACAGCAGCCCACACGGAGGCTGCTGTGCGCGCACACAAACAACACATGCACCACAGAGTTCTAGTGTAACAATTACAAATCAAACATAATGTAAATCAAGCAGCAGTATTTACCTTTCAAGCAGAAAAGTCACCAATCCCATCTTCTACTCCTCCAGACCATACACGGAAAAAAAAAAAAAAAAATGGCACTCTAGCTTCAGGAAAGGGGCGGGGCCTGTAAGCAACAGCTGTCAGACAGTCCATCAAACATAATCCTGGCTCTGATTGGTTCTTTTTGCTCGGTCGCGGTGCATTCTGGCAATCTGCCAAAGGCAGTAGGAGCAGAAGGGGGACTCAATGAGTCTGTTTTTTTCACACAAACTACTAGTTTGATGTAAAGCTGTCCTTACATAGTGACAGCTTCAGCAAATATGACAAAAAGTTACTTTTATAAGAGTTACGGACTGCACCTTTAAAAATTGCAAATTAGAGTGGACAAAAATGGACAGAAAAAGTGTTCAAAGTGTCAATAAAAGATGGCAGAAATGGGCGGGTGGTAATGTCATTTAAAAAGTAGGAAAAAAATAGTTTAAACTGGCAAATAATGGACATGAAAAATAGTGAATGTGGTTAAATTGGCAAAAATAAGCATGAAATATGGTGAAAAGAGGTTAAAAGTGACAATAACAGGTTAACATTTGGTGGAAAAAGTGGTGTAAAGAGTTTATATAAGTGCTGAAAATATCTGGAAAGTGGAAAAGTCATTGGAATTTGATGGAGAAGTGGCAGAGATGGGAGTAATGTTGCAAAAATGCATTAAAAGGAGCAAAAATATGTTTAGAAAAAGTGTTGAAAATTGGTTAAAATATGGCAAATTTGGTGTAGTTGCAGAAAAAGTGTAAAAATAAGGAAAAATGGGCTTAAATTGTAGTTTTTGTGTTAGTGAACGTGTCTTTTTTGCAGAGATAATATACCTCACAGCTGTGTCACATTTTCAATTTCTACGTTGTTTTCCAAGATGCTTTTTAAAAAAAAACACTAACAAAGCTTCGTGTCTGCAGCCCCACAGTGTCGGTGCGTTTGGCCCGCAGTGAGTCCCTGAAGGCTCAGGGTGAAGGTCGGCGGCGAGGCGTGGCCTCCGTAGTCGAGTCCGTCCCTCGCTCACGCAGCGACGTGGACATGGAGGACTGCGGTGAGGAGAGGGAGGCGTCGGGGTTGAGGCCGCTGCAGCTCAGCGCCTCGTCGTCTGCGTCCAGCAGCTCAGCACGGTACGCTGAGTCATTGTTAACGTGAGCGCGTCACTTCTCCTGTCACTGATGAACGATGGTTTCCTCTCACTCAGGTCTTTAGAAAACCAAACGCCTCCGTACACGCCGCGCTCCAGACGCAGGTGAGTCGCTGTCGTCCCGACTTTACTTTTTAGTTAAATGCTGAGAAAAGTGACTGACTGACTCCAAGCACATCATGTGATAACACGACACAAACAGTCTGAACACAATGTTTAATAAAATGCTTAGAAATTGTTTTTACAGAATTAAACTTATTACATTTTTATTTTGAAGAAGCCACTTCCACATTTTGTAAGAAAACTATCACAACTTAATGCTTTTAGGTTTTAATTTGAAAATAAAGATATAAAAGATGCAGGCGTTATTACATCATGTGGTATTGACTATGATCTTCTTTGGTAGATTTGACAAATACTTGGTTGTTTCACATGAAAACATACTATGGAAAGCTGTATTAGCATTTAATCACTAGGCCTTACTAGTTGCAATTTTAGTTTTCACGAGTCGTGGGAATTAGGAAATGTTAATTTTCAATAATTGGAAAACTTGTTACAAATATATTTTCACATGTAGTAATTACATTTTAGCTATTTAAAGGTTATTTACACATATCAATAATTCCCTTTCCAAATGTAAGAATAACAATTATAGGTATCTACACTTTGATTTCCACATGTTAAAAAAGCAATAACTAGTGAAAATGTATTTTCCCATCTCAGATATTAACAATTGCATTCTGGATAACGAATGTTGGTGTTAATCTGATACGTGGGAGGGATCAGATATCAGTACATGCCATAGCAAGGCGTTTTAACATTTATTCAGATATATTTTTTAACTAGTGTAAAGTCTTTTTTTTGATATCTTTAATTCAATTCTGACTAGTTATAAAAGGTTGTATATATTGTAGATGTCTAAAATGAAGTTACTTGTAAGAATTACATTTTCACTAGTTACAATTATATTGGAGATATCAGAAATTACAATAATTAAATTTTGACTAATCAGAATTGAGTTTTAGATATCTACAATTCCATTCATGATATTAGTAATTTAAAAACAATTGTAGATATCAACAATTAACATTGTGACTAGTGAGATTTGAATAGTTATAGATATAGATATAAAAAACTACAATTGCATCTCTTCAGAATTATATTATTGATATGTGGCCTTGGAATCACATGACAAAACTATAATTATAGATATCTATGATTTGAATGAAAGTCAATAGAACATTTTGAGTAGTTGTAATGAAGTTTCAGATATCTACAATTGTTGATATCTACAATTAATAGTCTAACTAGTTAGAATCTAATTATTGATCAACAATTGAAAGTGTATGTGGATGTAACGATTCACTCAACTCCCGATACAATTCGATTCACGATACTGGGTTCACGATACGATTCTCTCACGATTTATTTTACAAAATGGGACTGTAGACAAATGATGCCTGAAAAATATTCCTTTATTTTTTTTAGGGAAAAAAATACGGTACTATTTTCCTTTTATATTTAATTGTCAAAAGAATCCCATGATAAACTAATCAAAACAATGCAATTTAACTAAAAATAAATCCTGAATGAAATAAATAAAGGAATAATACAAATGAAGAAGCCTATTCATTTAAATTCTGGTTCTATTGTAAACAATGCAAAATTGCATAATAGTTCTTTTTCTTTTTAAAAGTGCAACTTTTGATGCACTTTTTGTGCCTTAACAATTGGACTTTAAAAAAACAGTCATTGCACTGTATTTACGGCAGGTATTTGTTTGGACCAGCAGAGGGCGCTGGTAACCCAGTGGTCGATTGGCATGCAGATATTCTAGTAGTGAAGAAGAGATGCTATGCTAGCGACAGAGCTAATAGAAAAATGTGACTTTTACAGATATTCACGTAATATTAAAGATATTCTTTCGGTGCTAAAGGGGTAAGGAATCATTTATGAACATGTTTAAGAGTAGAAGGCGGCCAGAAAGAAAGTAGTAGCAGATTCCGTCCGCCGCCTACGCTTCTGGACAAGAGAAGGATACATAGATAGCGCCTTCTGCTGTTTAAAAAAAGTACTACGATTCGATATGAACCGTGATACCTATGAATCGATTTTGAACTGCCTTACGATTAATCGTTACATCCCTAGCAACTATTTAAGATTACATTGTGGATATGTTGACATGGAATCAGATCTCAAAATTTAGTTATAGATTAGAAATTAAATTATTAAACGTTAAAATGGTTTACCATATACAGATATCTTTTCTGGTGTACAGACGGCTAACAAGTAATTAGTTGAATGGGACACTAAGGGTCACGTGTTGTCTGCCATTAAAGAAAAGTTATTATTCTTGATACTTTGGTTAATAAAAGAAGACTATGGCGCTCCATGGCAAATTAAAAGTTAACATTATGATCTGGAATGGATAATCAACCATAGAAACCCTGTTTGCGTTGGTGCATAGGAGTGTGGACTCACCGCTGGCTCTGCTGCCGGACTCGGCGGTCCTGGAGGACGAGGTGTCGGAGGCTCAGAACTGGCAGGACACGGTTTCCCCTCAGCTCCTGCTCTCGCTCAGCCCGAGGGAGGTGGAGAGGCAGGCGGTGATTTACGGTGAGCCCTGGCGTCCACCGCGTCATTCAGAATCCAGGAAGACGAGGCGCTGATGTGTCCCCTCCTCTTTCCCTCAGAGCTGTTCACCACCGAGGCGTCGCACCTACGGACGCTGAGAGTTCTGGACCAGGTGTTTCTTCAGAAGATGAAGTCCGTCCTCAACGCTGACGAACTGGCCTGTATTTTCCCCAACCTGCACCAAATCTACGACCTCCATGGTCAGTGTCACTGTTATTACTGTCTGTTTTAATTCAATCAAAAATAAGCAAAACACACACAAAAATAACAATTATCACCAGTTTTTTGCATCGTAAATAATTTTTCTTTTATTAATTAATTACATTTTTTTGTTTGTCATTTTCACGATTCTGTGTTTTTTAATAAATATGCAACTTATAATTGATTTTTAAGAAAATAATAAAACTAACGGTGCATTAACAACACAATTTTAAATGGACGGTTTGTAAGTTCGATCATACAGTATATAATTAATAAAAGCTGAATGTGTACGTTTGTGTGTGTGTGTTTGCACAATAAACAGTGTGTGTGTTCAGGGCTGTGTGTTGCTTAGTGAAGAATTATAAGTGAAGCAAATGGTAAAGAAAAGGCCACAGGTTGATCTCAGCTTCACTCACTCAATATTTACACTGGGCTCATTTCTCATCTGTCTGCAGCCGCTCTTTGTGAAGCCATGAAGAAGAAACGAGAAACGCCCGTCGTTCAGGACATCGGAGACGTGATGGTGGCAACGGTGAGAGGATTACATCATACTGGTGGTAGTGTGTGTGAGACAATCTGTGCTGTAAAGAATAGGGACAGACGCTTGGAAATGAACAGACTGACTGACAGACAGGCATAGCCAGACAAACTAACGCTTGTAGATGGACGGAAGCTTTCAGACGGACGGATGGACGCAGACTGACAGACAAACGTAGATGGGCAGATGCTTGCCGACTGACAGATAGAAGCTTTCAGATGGTTGGACGCAGACTGATGGTCGGACGCTTGTAGATGGACGGACACTTGTAGATGGACAGATGCTTGCAGACTAATGAACGGATGCCGACTGACGGACGGCAGCTTTCAAACGGACAAACGCTTGAAGATAGACGGATGGATGCAGACTGATGGTCGGACACTTACTGATGGACGGATGCTTGTGGATGGACGGACGCTTGCAGACTAACGGACAGATGCTTTTGGATGGATGGACGCAAACTAATGGATGGACGCAGACTGATGGACGGACGCTTGCATACTGATGGACGTACGCTTGCAGACTGATGGACGGACGCTTGCAGACTGATGGACGGACGCTTGCAGACTGATGGACGGACGCTTGCAGACTGATGGACGGACGATTGCAGACTGATGGACGGACGCTCGCAGACTGATGGACGGACGCTTGCGGACTAACAGACAGATGCTTACGGACGGACGAACGTAGACTAATGGGCGGAAGCTTGCAGACTAACGGACAGATGCTTACGGATGGCGATGTACTGACGGATGCTGACTGATGGACGGACGCTTGCAGACAAACGGACAGATGCTTACGGACGGACGGACACAGACTGATGGACGAACGCAGGTGGATGCTTGCAGACTGATGGACAGATGCTTTCAGTGTGACGTACAGACAAATGGACATGAGGATGCTAACAGACTGATAAAACCGACTCTTGCGGACTGACTCACTCACACGCTTCATAAATCCATGGGGTAAATTTAAATGTGTTGTGCTTTTAGTTTGAAGGGGCATCTGGGGAGGAGTTTCAGGAACATGCGTCTCAGCTGTGCGTCCAACAGTCTCAGGCCCGGGAACTCATCAAGAACAAACGACGGAAGGACCCTCGTTTTGCCAACATCATCCAGGTACGCGCACACACACACACACAGACACAGACACACACACACATTGATATGCTGTTGTTGAACCTCCACAATGTGTTTAACGTTCCTTGTGCTCCGCCCCTTCAGGAGTGCGAGGCCAGTCCTCTGTGTCGGAGGCTGCAGCTCAAAGACCTGCTGGTGCTGGAGATGCAGAGACTCACCAAGTATCCACTGCTGCTGGACAACATCATCAAACACACTGAGGGTGAGGAAGGACAGGAGGAGAATACGTAGCGATCACAATCAGATAAATAAGGATTTCAAATACAAGCAAATGAATAATTTCCTCAAACATTCACAACAAAAACAAAAGCCTCTGTTCTCTGGTGTGTTTTCCAGCTGGTTCCTCGGACCTGGCCGCGCTTCAGCGTGCGCAGGCGTGTTGCCGTGGGATACTGCAGGCCGTCAACGAGGACGTGAGAGCGACGGAGCACCGGCAGAGACTGGGACAGTACCAGCGCCGACTGGATGCTGCGCCACAGTTTAAGGTGATCAAACTGTGGTTAAAGAAAAAGAGCAAATTTGCAGAAAATTTGTTTCCTATTTACTTTTAATTTATGACAAAACCACAGTTTTCTATCTATTCTATAAGAACTCCAGGTATACAGTATATCACTTTAAACACATTCAGCCAATTTAAATATAGTTACTTCCAAATAATCAAACGCTTCCTTTTTTTTTTTTTTTCATTTTGCGTGTTTTGGTGTCATATGTATTTTACTGTTGTTTGTGTATTATTGATATCATTCTCATTGTGTTTTTGTTGTCGTTCTGTATATCTGTTATTTTGTGTATATTTTCTGTAAATTTTGTTTGTATTTTCCTGTTATTTTTTGTGTATTTTTCTGTTATTTCCTGTGGATTTTTCTGTAAATTTTGTGTGGATTTGTAAAGTTGTTTGTGTTTTTGATATCATTTTCTCATTGTGTTTTTGTTGGTATTCTGTATATTTTTCTGTTATTTTTGTGTATATTTTTCAGTTATTTTTGTGTGTATTTTCCTATTATTTTGTGTGTATTTTTCAGTCATTTTACTGTATCTAAGATATTTCCCTCTATCTCTCTTGCTCACTCTGGCTCACGCAAAAATAACAGAAAAATATTTTAAACGATAACAGAAAAATGCACACACAATCATTTCTCTCTCTGCTAAGCTTCCATTACCTGATGATGATGATGATGATGATGATAATTGTTGTATTGTGTCCCAGAGTTTGGACCTGACCACTAAGAGGATGATCCACGAGGGTTCTCTCACCTGGAAAATCAGCAAAGACAAACAGATAGGTGAGTGTGTGTGTGCCCCCCACTCCCCCTCCCTCCCTCCCTCCCTTTGCTCGCTCCCTATCAGCTGCTGTGGCTCCTCCCCCCAGAGATCCAGGCTCTGCTGCTGTCCGACTGCCTGCTGCTGCTGCAGAGAGGCCCTGACGACCGGCTGCTGCTGCGCTTCCCTTCCCGCTGGCTCGGAGGAGGAGGAGGAGGAGACAGTAAGACGTCCCTGAGCCCTCTGGTGAAGCTGGACTCACTGCTGGTGCGCTCTGTCGCTACAGGTACCGACACAGAGGCATCTAAACAATCCGCTTATTCTGCATCTGCATGTTCCACATTTATTACATCCTTCAAATTCTAAAGGTTTCTTTGACTTGTTATGACATTGTTATTTTCCTCCTTCACTTTAATTAGGAGACTCGTTTAGGCCTTCTCTTCCTAATTCAGACTCAATTTAATTTTTTGGGACTTAATGAGCTAAAAGTAGGACAGAGTGCACTTGAGTTTGAGAACATTTTAATATTTGTTCAATTTTGAACTATTTCAGTAAATATATTCGTCTTTAAATGTTAACGCTACAACTTTTTGTTCTAATACGTTTAAAATACACCGTGTGCTTTAAAGAATATTTGAATAGTAATTTATATTTTTAATCCTAATCAAACTTAAATTATTTTAGTTAATTTTGACATTGATTTAAATTGTATATGTATTTATTTTAAATATTGCATTTCTGCTAATTTTTCCTAAACTAATACTTAATATAAAAAAATTTATTTTAGGCTTTATATATAATTTATTTAAAAATCTTTTTAATAAAAAGAATATTTTTAATTAAGAAAGTCTTTTGATTTTTTTTAAACAATCTTTTAAATTTTTTTTTTTAATTTTTTAAAAAAAACTAAAAATCTTTTTACATTTAAATTTTTTTTTTTTAATTTTCATAAATTTGTTAATTCAATTATTTGATGGTAAAACAAACAGTTATGTCTAACAAATGTATTTTTGAAGTGTACTTTAATAATTTAAATTTTTCTTCTTTTCTTCATTCAAATCTCAATATTTGAATGCAATTTCTCAATCTATTTTAAGAGCGCTTTCTTTCTAAATCCAGCGTGTGTCATTGTTCTATTATTGCTCAAATTTCACACAGACAACAAGGCGTTGTACATTATCAGCACCACAGAGAGGCAGATCTACGAGCTGGTGGCAGGAACGTCTTCAGAGAAAAACAAGTAGGTCAAAAAAACCAGAGCCCAAATGTTTAAAGGTCCAGTATGATGCTATTTTTCACACATATTCATTTGTTCTAAGAACCCCAACAACAACATAATATTTAATGTTTAGTTTCCAAAACTCACCTGTTTTCCAGAGTTTTAGCCTCTGAAAAGTCACTTTCTGAGCAGTTCTAGAAACAGGCTGTTTTAAGGCCTACTTATGCATATTATGAGAAGGCGTGTCTTTAGACGCTGACTCCACACAACAGCTGATCACTAGCGATTTTTCTATAGCTATCCACACACTCTTGTTACTGTTTTCAGCCAAATAAACTGCACATTACAGTAAAACACATGGATATTTAAGCAGCTTTTGTGATTGTGAGTCAGACCAAACCTGTTTCAGGATGTGTGTGCGCGCAGTGCGGCATCAGCAGCGGAGTCACTCAGCTGAGTCAGTTGTTTCAAACACTCACGGGAGCTGCTACATTGCTTTCTTCTCATCCTCTCAACTACTGATTACAAGAATAATCCATTCAAGGTGATAGTCCACTGTTTAGTCCAAACGCTGCGTCACATTGGGTCACAAACATGTCAGATCATCTCAAAGACGATATGAGGCGGTATAACGGATACTAAAAATGGAACTGCTCCAGGTTTTATTCTGTTGCTGCTCACTGCTCCTCAGAGAGGGGTTAACCGCAGAAAACAGGTGCTGGTCATAAAATTAGAATATCATGAAAAAGTTGATTTATTTCAGTAATTCCATTCAAAAAGTGAAACCTTTGTATTGTATTGTATTGTATTATATTATAGTGTATTATATATATTATATTATATCAGTGTATTACAGACTGATATATTTTAAATGTCACATTCCTTGTGTCAAGCCACTCTTGAACAAGAGACAGCGTCAGAAGCGTCTCTCCTGGGCTAAAGACAGAAAGGACTGGACTGCTGCTGAGTGGTCCATGTTCTCTGATGAAAGTACATTTATCATGTCCTTTGGAAATCAGATCCCAGAGTCTGGAGGAAGAGAGGAGAGGCACAGAATCCACGTTGCTTGAGGTTGAGTTTTGTAAAGTTTGGTTTAGGGTGCCATGTCATGTGCTGGTCCACTGTGTTGCCGTAGGTCCAAGGTCAACGCAGTCTACCAGGAAGTTTTAAGATAAAGATTAAGATTAAATCGGGGCTTTCGCCTTTAATTGGCCATGTAATGTTATTACATTAATGGAATTTGTCCTCTGCATTTAACCCATCCCCGAGGAGCAGTGGGCAGCCATTTTGCGGTGCCTGGGGAGCAGTCCGGGGTTAAGGGACTTGCTCAACATCCCACAGTGACGGCCCAGGTGAGGCTTGAACCGGCAACCCTCTGATTACAAGCCCAGCGTCCTTAACCCTTAGGCCACCACTTCATGCTTCCTGCTGCTGACCAACTTTATGGAGATGCAGATTTCTTAGCACCTGTACACAGTGCCAAAGCTACTGGTTTTAGGACCATGGTATCCTTGTTCTTGATTGGTCAGCAAACTGGCCTGACCTTAACCTCATAGAAAATCTATGAGGTATTGTGAAGAGGAAGATGTGAGACTCCAGACCCAACGATGCAGAAGAGCTGAAGGCCACGATCAGAGCAACCTGGGCTCTCATAACACCTGAGCAGTGTCACAGACTGATCCACTCCATGCCACGCTGCATTGTTGCAGTAATTCAGGCAAAATGAGCCTTAACTAAGTATTGAGTGCTGTACATGCTCATAATTATCATGTTTATACTTTTCTGTTGGTCAACATTTCTAGAAATCTTTTTTTATATCGGTCTTAAGTAATATTTAAATTTGCTGAGATACTAAATTTGGGATTTCCGTTAGTTGTCAGGTATAATCATCAAAATTAAAAGAAATAAACATTTGAAATATATCAGCCTGTGTGTAATGAATCAATATAATATACAAGTTTCACTTTTTGAATGAATTTACTGTAATAAATCAACTTTTTCATGATATTCTAATTATATGACCAGCACCTGTATATATTCTATATTAAACCGCAGTGTTTGTTTAGGCTGTGAGGAAGTTTGAGAGGGAGGAGCTAACATTCTTATATAGGGTAGGAGGAGCCAGGATTGTCAGGAGGCGTCAAGTAGTGAGTAAAATTCAACTGGCCCGTTTGGAGCTGAATTTTTACAAAATGTGGGATAACGAGGGAGGAAACATAACTTTTTCTACTTTGTCCGTCTGAATGAGGCTAAAGGATGTAAATCACCGTTATAAAGTGATTTTTTTTCATAATACCGCCACTTTAAAACAGTAATGGATCACGCCTCTGTTCTGTGTCAGCTCTGAGTTTCACCTCTTTGTGGTTTTTTGTTTCCCAGTTGGAAAGATTTACTGGAGAAAACCATCTCGTCAGCTGGAGGCTCGTCTCCGCTCATCACTCACGGATCTTTACACATACAGTGAGTGACTCTTCTCCTCCTCCTCCTTCTCCTCCTCCTCCTCCTCCTCCTCCTCCTCCTCCTTCTCCTTTGTCTCAGCGATGCATCACTCGCTTT